>NC_092213.1:11141111-11165153 GCF_043381705.1 Parasteatoda tepidariorum
TCTACACAATTTGGTCCCCGTGATAAGCAAAAATTCGAGATCTCTCATTCAGATTTCAAAGGGTGGAAAATTAAGCCTGAAACTGAGAATCTTTTGCAAAATTCAGCAGAATTTCTCATGAGAATGCAAGAATCCCTCCCACCGAATCCAGCTCAGTATATGCATAGGCAGACCCTCTAGTATATAATCAATCATTTAAAATGATTGGCGCTTTCATACACTACGGACTGATGGTGTGCCGAAATAGCTTGCGGTTGAATGAATTGTGAAGAACAATGTAAAATCCACGCTCTTTATGTAATTCGTGGCAAAAATTGATATGGTAAAGAAAAAAACTTCAATTTTGGAAAGAGAAAATTAAGAATTTTTTAAAAACATCCAATGAAATAAACACCCTTAAAAATCGAATATCGAAAATAAGCACCTTCAATCACTATTTTAAAAACACTACACACCCTGTTAAATATGATTATCATTATAAAAAGTTTTAAAAGTCATCTAAACAGCAACTTCTTCAAGTAGAATTTAAAATTTTTTTTATCTAATAATAAAATATGTTTCACAAATAATTTTTATTCACAGTATTCTTTTTAATGGTCAAACATTTTAATCAACAAATTATAACAGAACATTTAATGCAACGTAGAACATTTAATGCAATCATCAGATAAATTACTAAAGGATATTTTAATGATTTTATAATTTAAATGTACTTTGATAATGAGTCTCTTGCTTAAGAAGAAAAAAATATCAAATGTTTAAAAGTCAGCTGTAAAAAAAGATCGATGCCAGATGGTTTTTATAAAAAAAAATTTTTTTCAAAAAGTGTAGCTTTTTAAAAAATAGCCAGCATTTTTTTCTTTTCTTTTCACTTTTACTTCAACTATTCATCCCTGGTAGCAAAAATCCTCCAGCACAGTATCGGGCATTGCAATTTATCACAGTATCTGCAGATTATTTTTCATCTCAGATTAAAGGGGAAAAAAGAAAGAACAAATGGGAAAAAAACTTGCAAGCACAAAAAAACAGAACAAGTAAAAATTAAAGATAATTTTTTTCTAAGAAATGTTTATATTCTCATTTATAAAAATAAAAAAATAGTTTTCCTTTTCTTTTTTTTCAAAAAAAAAAAAAAACAATTTATAGAGAAGAAAGACATTTAATGTTTTTTATTGTCAACAAAGTATCTGCGATAGTATGGTAATGAATTTCATTTCACAAAACTTTAAATAGACACAAATCAGAACACTATGAATAAAAATTTTGTTAATTTCTCAATTTAAAAAGAAAAGATTTTATTTTAATATCATCATCTACAAGCTCATCTTTTTTCCTGATTCTTTATTAAGCTCAGCATTAGCATCTGTTTTCTCTTTAAAACGAACCTTAGACAAAGTTTTAAAATTTATTAGTTTTAAATTGTGCTAACTATATGTTTGATTAAGCCTAATTTTTACAATAATAATATTTGCCTGACTACATTGAAGTCACAGGCAAATTTAAATATTTTAAGATTGTGCTGCAGATTGACTCCGCAAATTCTACGATCGAAATACACGTGTACATTATTCTATTGATGATTAATCAATAAAAAATAGAAATTACCTTTCTATAATAAGCAGTGATAATATGAGGCAAAAAGCACACCAAGTTAAAAAAAATAATACATTTTAAAACTGATAATGCTTAACAGAGGTTTTCGAACGAAATAAGTTCGGATAGTTAATACTAGCAAACATAATTTGTATAAAATGTAAATACCTCTGCTATAGTTAAACTTTCAGGATATAAAACTTTGAGCATATGATTTGCTACCATGAGGTAAGTCAATGATTCAGTATCAGTATTAAGGCCAAAGTACTCATTATAGTCACCGCTGAAACCTGTGCCCATTCCATGGTGATGATAGAGCATGGAAGTTACCCCATCAAATCGAAATCCATCAAACTGATACTCGTCCATATACCAGCACAGATTAGAGAGAAGGAATCTTAACACTTCCCACCTATCATGAAAAAGACACAATTTAAAGGTGAATAAATCAAGATCAATTTTCAAACATCAATTTTAATGCAAATGTTTTTATTTTATTTATTTATTTTTCAAAATTTTTCCCTTCATTTACATTGTGGACATACGTCATTTTTATATACTATAGCTGGTTTTTTTACGCAGATCTCCAGCAGCAGTTAGACACAAGTTCAGCAAAATTTCAACTTAGCTAGGGGGGAGGGGGAGTGCCTTGTGCAAAAAATTAAATGGTCATACCATATGAATTTATTTAAAAGTGGTGCTACCAATTCCAGTTTGTAACAAAGGAATAATTAAAATCAGCACAGTACATTTGTTTCCCCCTTATTATTTTTTATTGATTTGAAACTGAGTCAAGTGTGCCAATTTTGTGCAAAATCTTGATGTTTCTGCATTTTGTTTTAATATGGAATTATTTTGACACTAAAATCATGAATTGCACTTTAGTTAAATTTTTCCTTTTGAAGTTAGTGCTATGGATTTTTGCATGTTTCTTTAGAAATTTCGATATTTTTAATTCTAGACAGGGAAGATATATAATCATTACAAAGGGCCAATTTTTAATAATGCGTTTGAGTAATTATTTCTTAATTTGCTATAATTTTTTATCAACCTAGTTTTTCAATTATTTTTGTGTTATTATTAATTCCCAAATGATTTTAATAGATTTTTATTAACATTTAATGCTGTATTTAAGTAATTGCTTTTTTTTTTGACATACTGTCTTTCATGATAAATCTAAGTGTCTACAAATTTTCCACTAGTTTCTAAGATCTTGTTTATTTTTACCAGAACATTATTAGAACATGCAAAATTCTGAAATGAGGAAAATTGCACAATAATACGATTTTTCACTTCAAATTTACTGTATACAAAATACTGTAAGTCTCACATTTTCTGTTGCAGCAGTTACCTGGAAATCAGTTAATGATAGTTCTCCACAAACACTGATAAGTATGCCGTTTCTTTTAAAAAGTTTCCGTTTGACTTTTTTCCTTTAAATAGTTCTATAAGGGATCTTCATAGTTAAAAACTTTAAATGAATATGAAACAATATTTTTAGCACAAGTATTGGTGCTACTAGACAGAGTTAATGTAGAGCAAAATACAAGAGTACAAATCATTCTGCTTCATTTCTCCTTTCCATTGTCACTGGAGCATGTTAATAATTTACATTTATTATTACACAAAATATTAAAAATAGATATAATCTGAGGTTCAGAGTACCACATTAAGTAGTTCATCATACTTCAGCCCTGTAATGAATAAAAATGTCTTATCTAGTTGCGTAAAATGAAACTCAAATTCAATTTGATTTTAGAGAGCACCACAAGGAAGTGAAACACAGACGTTTTAAAACAAAATATAGGAGACAGTAAAAAATCTACACAATCCATGGGAAAAAATCTCCTATCTAGACCTCTTTCTCAGAGTTACAAATTTTAGGCAGGTAGAAACTTTATTTACATCCCACTAGAGCTGTACAATGGGATATTGGCAACGATCTGGGAAACATCCCTGAGGATAATCCGAAGACATGCCATCGCAATTTTGCTCCTCTGCAGAGGGTATGGCTCTCAGCTCAACTTTTTACATTGGTGATGCTGGTTGGTTGGTTAGTTGCAGTGTATTGGCACACGAGTCAGAAATGGCAATGCAATGCCCTACTGAAAATAGGACTCTTACACAGTGAAACAGAAGTGGGTTAAGGACTTGTTGGGGTCTCGAATGCACCAGGGGCACACAAATGATTGCTCCTAAGAGGGCATTGGAGTTGTTTTATTTACTGACTAACCTCCTGAGCTAAAGGGAATCATATATATTTTAATCATATTTTGTTATGTCCTTCTCTTCAACACAATTAATGTTTCTGAAATATACGGGCTGCTGGTGAGGTGTTGAGATTTCTTTTTAGCTTATAATTTCAAATAATAAGTAAAAAAATATAAATTAAAGATTTTTTAATTTTATTTTTGCCATCAGTGGATATTTTATTAAAAAAAATATTTTTAAAAAAACTTATTCAACAAATACGGAGAAAATTGAGTATATAAGGGTAAACAAGAGATAGTCGTAAAATACAGGAGTCCTTGTCAAAAAACAGGAGACCTGGCAAGTATGAATTTGTTTTTAATATAGTAATAAGTTTAATTTCCTTTTGAAATGAACTTAAAAGTTATATAACATTTTGTATACGTCAAAAAAATTTCAGATTTCTTTTTTAAGCAAAACATGAAATCTTAAATACTTATTTCTAACAAAAACCTGTCTCATCGAAAGATAGAGAACTGAACTTTTATTTTCATTCCCTAATAGTCAGAAATTTAACATACTGAGTGTAATCAAAGAGTCTGCTTCCCCATAGACTGTGTTCTCCTCTTCCACCATCATGGAAAAAGCAAGAATTGGTTCCATCAAATTGATTTATTCCATCCAGAACATTTTTGGAAGCATGGCTGTGCACAACATCCAGCAGTACGTAGAGTCCGTGAGCATGGGCATTGTCCACAAGTTCTTTCAACTCTTCTGGGGTACCGAAACGACTAAAGATAAAGGAAAGGTTTATTTAAATGAAGCATATAACACACACATGTATATTTCAAACTGAAAAATCAGGTTTGAGTTTAAAATGTCAGAAACTCTACATGAAATTTGGCAAAATTATAATATTAAAAAGTGTTTTAAGTGCATATATTATCTTACATATAATTATTTCACTGAGGGACTCTGTGATGTACTGCTGATATATTAACTGTTCTGATGATGTTCTTTAACAGTTTCATATCAAAAGTTCAAAAAATAAAATATAGAAAATCAAAGGTCTTGTTTTAACTTTAACTTTGATGAAATATAAGAATTGGCGCCCGGTGGCTGAGCGGTAGCGCTGTCGTGTCACAGGTCCCTGGTCCGATCCTCGGGCAGTGCAAGGTTGACTCAGCCTTTCATCCCTTCAGTGGGTCGATAAATGAGTACCAAGCATGCTTGGGAACTAAACACTGGGGGTTCCGCGTTTGGCTGACCACCTGACCAGAATATCTGCTCCTGCACCCCAGAGCCCAAGGTCAAGAAAACTGAGATGGGCACAGTAGGCCTTGGCCCTCTTAATGGGCTGTCGCGCCACTGAGTTAGTTATATCCCTATTAAGCTATCTGATTCCAGCCATTTTGTACAGGATTAATGTACATGAAACCTTCAAATGTTTAATTAAAAAAATTAAGTCGATAAATTTTTTCAAAAATTTGAGAGAAAATATAGATTGAGATTTTGCACCTTAATTGAACTAATTGTAACTGAAATATTAGGTGCTAAATATATTACTTGAACAGATAAAAATAGAACAAAGTTTATTCATTAACTACATGACTTTACTTGAAATAATTGTAGAAAAAAATAGTTGAAGGTAAAAACACTTTTAAAGTGTGTAAGTGATATAATTTTTGGTATAAGAGCCATGTTATGGCTATGCCACACCTAAAACTAGATTAAAAATAGAGTAACAAGGTTATGATGACTTGGTTGAAAATGAAACTAAATTGAATTTTAAAAGCTAACGTCTCTGAATTTCGGAAGGAAAGAAAAATTGTATTTGAAAGAGTTCTTAACAATAATATTTAAAATTAAACTAAAAATATAACAAATTTAATTAAATTTACCTGGAAGCAGCAAAAAAACTTGAAACCTGATATCCAAAGCTGCCATAATAAGCATGTTCCATAATTGCCATCAGTTGAATAGCATTATAACCTGACAGATTTAATAACTAGAATTAATTTAAAATAATTTTATACATCCTTTCATATAAATACAAGGCCTTGATGATAAAAAAATGACTAAAATTTAGTTTAAATAAAAGTTCAAAAACATACCTTGATTTTTAATTCTGGGAATAACATTTTTACTGAAATAGCTGTAACTGGCAACTGCTTCGGCTGGTGATGAAATTCCAACATGGCATTCATATATTTTCATATTTTTTGGCCTTTTTGGCTTTTGATGCTTGAAGGAATATTTCTAAAATTCAAAAAAATATTTAGCGAAATAGGTCAAAATAATAAAACTAGAAGGAGAAAATTAAATTCTTAATTAGATAAGAGCAGCAAAAAAAAGGCAACAAAATAAAAAATATGGTCCTTTTTTAAAAAAACATTTTTAAAGAACTTTATAATTTCGAAATTTTCTTTAAAAGATAAATATAGAGTAAATAAAATACAGTACAACTAAAATTATAATGGCAAGACAAAATTATTATAATGATTTGAAAATAAAATCTTACAATAAAGGAAAATAAGTAATTATATCTTGAATTGGAGAAGAGCAAAAAAGACATTCTCAAGAAAGGTTTTTTTTTTTTTAAATTTTTATAGCATTTTTGCATTATAGGACACATCAATGACTTTGGAATATCTCATAAACAACATAACTAATTTCAAACAAAATTGCAACGTTTTATTTATTTATTTTAAAATTCCTGTATTTTATAATTTTTGTTGTCATAAACAAATAAAATATGATTAAATAGTAGACTCCAGATTATCTGGTCTAATGTTTAGGAAGGGTAGACCAGACAATAAAATAGCCGGAGAGGATTAAGTTCTATTTTTTAACTTTCTTCCACAGAATTAAAAATATGTGTTATGATAAACAATAAGTGAAAAATGTGCTGAATGGTTACTAATAATAAATTACACAAGAATGTCAAAAATGTACAGACCACTACATTTGCATTTTTCTTTCCTTTTTTCCTCTTTAACCTTACACCATGAAAGTTACCAATATTTCTTATTTTTTAATAGGCTGGATAATTGTGAGCCTACTGTTTTTAGATACCGAACATATCTAAAATATTCGGTGACAAAAATCACTTAATATCAAAAAAGAATTAACTCTATTTCAGAATTAATAGGGGACTAGAAATTATTTTTATTTAATCAAAGCATCAATATCACAAGAAATATTTGTAGTTTATTTTCGCAGTAAAATTTAAATACAGTTTTGAAACAAGCGTTCTCTTTTTAGATTTTGCGTTCTTTAACTAAATATAACTAAACCTCAATATGAAAAAAATGCTCTTTCCACAATAATTCATTCTATCATACACTCATGTTTCATTATTTGTTTACTATAACTATTGCATAGTCATTTCAGCATGATTTTTAAAATTATAACACATTTAAAATGGTTCTATTACAACACCAGAAGTTCAAATCATGTTTTGAAGCATTTGATTCAAAACAATGCCATTGTAAATCTACATTTTTTATTGCTTTTTTTGCAGTCATTCCAGAACTTTAAAGTTTTTTTCTTTTTAATTTCTATTGTTTTGAATATTGCGTTATTATAACAAATATCAAACTGGAAAAAAAAGCAAGGATTTTGTTATTTCAAAACTTTTTGCAGTTTCAAAGTTTAAATTAATAGCATGCAGAAAAATTATGAGACTGTTACAGTATGTAAAACCTCTAAGTAAAAAAACTAACTCAATTTTGAAAGCCCTAGTCAGAAAACATAATTTGAGCCAAAGCTTAATAGGATTTTATTTAGTATGAACCTTAAAATAAATGTACATCATTTAACTCCATTTTTAGTAAAGAGAAAATGCAATGAAAAAATAGCAAATTTTTTTTAATGTTGCTGAAGAAATAGAAATTTACAGTTAAAAAAAAACAAACTAAAACATAATTTAAATTTTCAATGACGTGAAAACAAAATGTATGTGCAACCCAAATCTGCCAACATTTACATTCCTCAAGGTAGTGTTTTCATCTCATGATAGTGAAATGCCAATTGAAGTGACATTGTAAGCAAACTTTAAATTCACAGTTAGCCAACACTTACAATACAATAAAATAATTAACAGGCCTTATATAAGTAAGTTTAAACTAGTTAAATATAGTGCTGGTTAAAATAAATTTAAAACAATTAAGCAGAAATTTTGCATCACTAAATATGAAAATAAAACCTTTTGCACTTTGTCTAGTAATTAGCAAGTATAACAACCCAATTTTCTCGTGAAGAGAATATGTGTTTAAAATAAGACAGAACCTTTTATTTATAAATGGAACACTTCACTTCTAACAACCACTTTGAAGTAAGTGATTACAATAAGATTATGTATCATTTAACAAACTTATAATATGTGTTCATATTCTCACCAATCATTAAATCTCTTTCACCTACCTCATTAGGGGGAGGGTTCCAGAATCTTTGATCAAAAACTATTTGTTTATGTGGTTGAACAACATAAGTTGACCAGGGGGATAAGCGATCTTCCATTTTTCCATTACGAGTCAATATAACTAACTAAAAAAAAAAGCAAAGTTAATCAAATACAATAAAGGTTACAAGAAACATCAAATTAAAATTTTCTACTACCTTTATGGTACTATTATGTGCGATTGGACAGCTACCATCAGGATTTGGAGGAATTTCTAATTCCCATTTTCCAAAATCCAGTTTCTTAAAAGGATGGGTCACCCTTTTCCAGTCATCTAAAAAAAAAAGTGATTTGGAATTGTTATTTTTATACATAATAATGACAATTTTATTATTATTTGTGTGTATTATATAGGTCTACCTTAAATCTTTTCAAATGCAAATCATTTGAACTTAATTACTCTATCTAATGTCAAAACAAATTAAAAAAGTAAACTCATTAAAACATTATTCATTTAAAATTAGATTTTGTTGAAAATTAGTTTTAAAAAAAAATTATGAAAATTAAAAAAAACTGGCTTCATTAATTTGATTATTTTTTTTGGGAAATTGATAAAAAGAGGCATCTAAATCAGAAATAGCTACATTTTATGAATACTAAAAAGTGCATAAAATTTTTATTAATAATAAGAATAATAATTGAAGTTTTTAAACTTTTTTTAAAAAATTAAATTTTGAACAATACTTACAGACTTTTTGGACAAATTCCAGTTCTAAATCTAGTTAAGAATGCTTAATACAATAATCCTATTTTTGACCTATTACAATGTAAAGTTTTGTTCCGGAAAACTGAATTAAATTTTTAAAAAAAACTGAAAACCACCGTAATAATATTGGAAGAGAAAACATTATTTTTTCTATATTTGTTAAAGACTTTGTAACTATAACTTGTGTCTAATACCAAAGTCAATTTAAAATGTCTAAAATTAAAACCATGTTTGTTGTTGTTGTCATCCGCCATTAAGGCAGACGGGGATGTGATTGCTCGTTTTCCAGTGGCGCCATCTAGGGCAATTTCTGCCACACCCGTTTATAGGGTGGACCCATTCATACATCCAGAGACCGTAAAATTGACCTGAACCAGAGAACAATCAATCTCCAATTCCCCAGAAGTATTAATTTATCATGGGGACATGGAGGACTTTATAACCTGACAGATTTAACATACACTAGTTACCATTTACTACATGGGGAGTCTTCCGCCGACTGGACTCGAACTCCCGTTCTCACAAATGTGAGTCCAGTGCCCTGCCAAACAGGCTATCTATGCCAAAACCGTGTTTAAAGCCAGTTTATGAAGCTGAAACACAGAAAAGAAAAATTTGAAACAATATTAAAAAGTTAAACAATATTTCTTACTGAATTCGCCACGCAAATAGACAGCTTCAGCACCCGGTGCCCATTCCACCATCCGAATACCATTTTCAGGTGTGACATGTATACCAAAGGTTTTGTAACTTCGACAAAATTTATCAAGCCCACCTTCATTTTCATCAATTTTTTTCAGTAAAGTAAGAAAGCAACCATACCTGAAAGAAAAGTTTACTAGTCTAATAAGTAAAGCTATTGTAACATAATAAAATATTAATTTATAGGCACAACTACTTTTTTTTCTGAAAGGGCAACTACATTATAGGGAACATATTATTTTCAACTTCTATCACAGTTGAAAACAAACTTAGTGGGTTTTAAGTGTTGAAGATTTTGAAAGCTATTAAGTTTCTTTTAGATAGCACAATAAATAATGAATTGTTGGAATTAAATTATAACTTAAATATTATTCAAATATTCGAATTGAAAAAAAAATAATGTTTTGAAGTATTATAGAAAATTTTGTATAATAAAATTAATGTTATAGTAATGAATACTTTGAAATATTTTAGAAAATTTGTATATTTTAATTTTTATAACAATAAAAATGGTAACGGCATTGTAAAAATAGGACTCACTAATGAAATGGATAGTCAACTTTTCTTCAATAATCAAATAATAAAAAATGTCTTATTAGCCTTAATGACAAGTTTCTTTTTATCCTTTAAAAGCAAAAGATAAGAAATGCCTTTAAAAAAAATATTCATGCTTTCCATTTCAAGTTTTTGAAATTCGCAGAGAAATTTGTGAGTTTAACTTGATGATATTTAGAATTGATTTTTACTGATCTACAAAGTTCTATGAACCAGTAAAGGTACCTAAACCCTCTGCTAAATATAAGTATCCTTCAACTGGATTTTTAAAGTTTTTGTTATGTTAAATATAAAGCTTTTGAAAAATAAAGATCTGTTCAATATTTCTAAAATTCTATAGCACTATTTTATTGTTTATTAGATTGATGTAGGCGATGTAGCCATATTTTTATTGTTAATTAGATTGATATAGTTATATTTTTATTGTTAATTAGAATGATGTAGACATATTTTTATTGTTAATTAAATTGACATAGCTATATTTTTATTGTTAATTAGATTGATGTAGTTATATTTTTTTGTTAATTATACATTGTTGATGTAACTTTAAATAAAAATTTAATAACAACTCTCCACAAGCAAGCACTGAAGAGGATTTCAGTGATTGTTAGGGAATTCTAGGTTTAGTGTGGTGAAGTAAATTGTAGAAGTTACCAATTTAAAAAATACATAAAATTTTTCCATGAGAAAAATGTATAATTTTTCTAGAAAAGAATATACTAAAAATAAAAATTAAATAAAATTCACAAATCACATACAAATAACTTTAAAGTAAATAATACTATTTTCACTGCGGAATGGCGACTTATAGTTGCTTCACATCCTTTTTTAGTAAACACAATAGAAAAATTTGAGGATTTCATTTAAGTTCATGCCATAAAAACTATTTACATTGCACTCCAAAAAAAATTTTTTTTAATGCAATGCTTGGTGTGAATGTTACAAATTATGCAGTTTCCTATATAGTTTCCGTTGTAAAGTTTTTCATTTTTGTTAATCAGCATCCATAAATGCTTAACCATGCTCTAATTTCTGGTTTCCTTTGCCAAAAATAACTTGAGCTAATAGGATGTTATTTTTGAAATCTTTAATTTGCCTTCAGTTTCTTTCTTACATACATCTTATGTTTTTTTAGGTCCGAATTTTTCGCAGTTAATAGTTCAATCGAAACTTTTAGCTTTCCACCGAAATTTCAATAAGCAACCCATACAAATTTTTATGAATACTGTTTAAAAACAAGAGTTTTGGACAGTAATAAAAAACTTTAGAAAATTTTAATTGGTTAAATAACTTTTTAAAGTAGGATTAAGGGAACAGTACAACTCCAAAAAAACACTTCAGATTTGCAGTAACTGCATCATGCTAAAAAATAAAGTTCAGAATTACAAATGATGAAAAAACCAGTTTTTGAATTTAAAAGTATGATTGAAGTTCCTATTTCCCTTTATCTTATATTTAATCACACATTTATTAAAAATAATAAAAATGGATGATGATCAATTTCATATACAATAATTATGAAATGTATATATATTTAATTTTCTGCTGAAACAGATCCACGAAAAATTTACTATATACTAATTTGCAACTAAAATAATATTTTATTTAAGTGTGATTATTTTATTAAACTTATTATCTTACCGGCGTTTTATTTCTTTTTCATGACTTTTTAAATATGGATCTAATTTAAAAAGATTATCAATGCCCGGAACTACAACATCTATGGATTCTGAAGTGGACATGATTTACAATGATGAAACCTGATAAATAACAAAATTGAACATCAAGACGACTTTCGGAGGTGAATACTTCAGGGTCGTCTCAATGTAATCAAGAATTTCTTACAGTGAAAACACTGTCACGTGTAGTCAGTTTGTTTACGTCAAGGTCAAAAGTTTTTTTTCTTCTTTTTTTTTGTTCTTATGATGTGATAAAATAATCTATATATTATTGATAACCAAAAATCCCAAATGACTAAGTAAATTAAAAATTCTGCTACTGTTAATGCAAATAAGTGTAAATTAAAATTCTTTTAGAAGTATGTAATAGAACTATTTCATTTATTATTTTTAAAAAACGATCTACAAAATTCAAATTTGACAGGTTTTACTTATACAGTAACTACATGCCTTTACTGTCACTAAANCACGAAAAATTTACTATATACTAATTTGCAACTAAAATAATATTTTATTTAAGTGTGATTATTTTATTAAACTTATTATCTTACCGGCGTTTTATTTCTTTTTCATGACTTTTTAAATATGGATCTAATTTAAAAAGATTATCAATGCCCGGAACTACAACATCTATGGATTCTGAAGTGGACATGATTTACAATGATGAAACCTGATAAATAACAAAATTGAACATCAAGACGACTTTCGGAGGTGAATACTTCAGGGTCGTCTCAATGTAATCAAGAATTTCTTACAGTGAAAACACTGTCACGTGTAGTCAGTTTGTTTACGTCAAGGTCAAAAGTTTTTTTTCTTCTTTTTTTTTGTTCTTATGATGTGATAAAATAATCTATATATTATTGATAACCAAAAATCCCAAATGACTAAGTAAATGAAAAATTCTGCTACTGTTACTGTAAATAAGAGTAAATTAAAATTCTTTTAAAAGTATGTAATAGAACTATTTTATTTATTATTTTTAAAAAACGATCTAAAAAATTCAAAATTGACAGGTTTTACTTATACAGTAACTACATACCTTTACTGTCACTAAAGATCCAAACATTAATCACACCACCGAAAGTTACAGAGCCGTTTTCCCTGCATGCGAAAAATGCATGCTTTCGAATCTGATTGCTGCACTCTTAGTAAATGCGGTTCACGCACTTTCGATGACACACCCAAGAGGATGAGAACGTGACTCGTAAAAAATATTTTCTGGCAAAAATCTCACAAATTAACTTCTTTATTTTTCGCAGCGAAATTCATAAGTGCGCAAACCGCATTCAGCGAGAATGGCTCTTAAGGAAGAGTTATCTCGACTGGAACTGCTAAAAAATTTTCAACTGGCTCATTACAGTAAAGAATACTTAAATTATAAAAAAACAAATGTGTGTTATAAAACGGTGAAACTAATCGTTAATTCAAAAATATACTTTATCGTTTCTATTTATGTTATTTGAATTTTATTAATGTTTATATATTTGTTGTCTTATATTATAATTATATTCAATTATATATTCAAGTGGATTAAATTTGATCATATGAATTTTAAGATATTTATTTATATTTCTGTAAACGTGCACTTCGTTATTCTCTTATTTCTATGTTTTCAACTAATTGATACTCAATTCGCGATCGCAACGAACTACATGGACGTTGTTGTATGAGACGAATTCCTGCGATTTCTAAATGAACAGTCATTCAGTTGCTCTGGAGAATGTAGCGTGTAGCATTTTAACGTCACTTCTTTATTGCGGCTTATTAAATTTAAAAAATAAAAATGTTTGATATTCTTTCCTATGTAAGCGAAAACAAAATGGTATCTCTCCTTTTTTTAATTTTTTAGAGAAGGAACATCCAAAACACATCGGAAAAATATTTGTAAATAAACAGGACAAAAAATATGAATCTTCTTATTAGATTTAAACCTAAAGAATGCAAAATCCATAAAAGCCTGCAATATCATAGTTTTATGAATCGTATGTCTTCAAACACTAAAATATGCAAAAAGTATACATAAGCACATAATTTTATATCATTTAATTTTGCAAAAAAAGTTTTTTGACAGCAAATTTTATTTAAAAAAAATTTAATTTTTAATAAAAATCATTATTTATAAACTAAACAACGCAAAATAAAGAATGCTTACGAAAAAAATAAAAAACGATTCTAAAATTTCCTTAAATTAAAAAAAAACCTTCATGTTTTGTTTTATTATTAATTGGACGTAGAAAACTATTCTATAGAGAACTATCATCAAATTAGAATAAAATATTTACAAGTTAATTTTTTATTATAAAAATCATAACACTTACCTGATTTATAAATGATATGCTCTTCGTTTGAAAACTTTAATCTGAAATACATAATATATACATAGATTAACCCTTCATTACTTTAAGATGACATACCACACAATAAAATTTTATAATTGCAAGATCTCGATATGAATTTTAATACGTATGTAACTTAAAAACATAATAGCTGAATTCTAGTTGAAATTATTCCTTCAAAACAAAAAAAATACTTACTAAGAAAATGATAAAAATGTATTAATAATCAACATAAATGATACTATTTCAAGTAATTCGGAGGATTCTTTATTGTTCTATCCGAATTATATAGATTCAGAAATATATACTATTCTATAACAATTACAGTTATGCATGTTCTGAAATTACATTTATTCATTGGAATGAAGTAAGCAATGTTAACTTCACTTTAATTTGTATTAAATTGAAGATGTTAATAATAAGCTTGTTAATAATAGAAAGGTAACAATTATTGAGAAATTGTTCTTCAAATGTTTGGCGTGTTCTGTTTCGAAAAGATTTAACAATGTTCTGGTTAGTTTTTTCAAGTTCTTCTGCCTTTTCCTTAGGGGAATTTTGTTTCTTATTTGCTACTAAGAAAATGACGTCCAACTCTGCTAATGGTAGAACTAAATAAATAAATGACTGATATTTTCAGGCTCCACTAGAGGGCGTACTCAAGAGTTGCGATTGCGAAACGCAAAATTTTGGTTTCCGTAAATTTTAACTACAGGAAAAATTAAAAACTATTCTAAATATTTTGTTATAATTTGCGATCGAAATGGGGTGCAGTTTGAGCAGTGCGGAACTCTCTACCTATGGCAACACTTCGCAAGACCGTTTCCGTGTCTTGACCCTTCCCCCTTCCTGAATGTAATACAGCATTTTCCTCTTACTTAATATATTTCGTACTTAACTGTTTCGTACTTAACGCTTTCTTTTAGAAATATGTTGAATATAGTTTTCAGTTCCAAATAATTTTCCACCTAAAAAGATTTTAATCTATTTAAAAAATCAAGAGAGAGCCTAACGTATTTCCTTCTCCTTTGATTCTCTACATATCATTGTTATCTGTTAATCTGTGTAACGTTAGCCATGTTTTGAGTGTTATCCCTTATTTAGTTACATTTTGTAAAATAGCACCGTTTGTTATTTTTTGGGTAGCATCATAGCTTGCGGAGGTTTTCCGAATTCATTTGTTGTTTGCTTCGTTGAAAGTTAGATAGGAAAGAACGTTTTACATTGAAAACATTACAAGTATAATAATATTGGATGGTGTGTTTTTTCAAGCTTTTATGCATGAAAATCAGTCTGAAGTAGAAATCTTGACGAATGGGCCCATGCCCAAGAGGTCGAACGTTCGATCTCCACTCTCCGAAGACCCCACCCGTGTAGTAAATGGTGACTTATGCACATTAAATCTGTCGAGTCACAAAGTCCTCCGTGTTCCCATAACAAATCATACCTCTGGGGGTGCTGATTCAGGAGTTTCCTTGTCTTCTGGATTGGTTCAAAATTACAAGGCTACGGAGTTGAACATTAGTAGTTGTAAACCCAAAATTGGGTCGGTTGTTCAGCGACGGTTATAAAAAAAATAATAAAAAACACACACACAGTTTCTTTATTTTTATAATTTTTCTATTTATTATCTTTAGTAACAAGCATCATAGCTATTAAATTTGAAGCGGGCAAAAAAAGGGACAAGCCACACTTTTTTAAAATGGGCATTTTTATATGAAACTATCAGCTAGTCTCTTTTTCCTTTTTTCAATTATATGCTTTACAAGTTTCATGAAGTTCTACTACGTAACAGTGCAATATACCAAAACAACTTATTGTCTACCTATAAATCGCGTTGGTGGTTTTTTAAAAAAATGAACAATTTATAAATGTCGTTTGTTGTCATAGATTACCCCAAGATCTTTTGTTTCATTCTAAATTACCACTTAATAGGTTACGAAATACGTTTAAGAAAAAAAATTTAGTTTTTATTTGCATTCTGAAAGATTCATACAACATTTCTAAAAATTGAAATTAAACTTATTAATCCAGTCCTTATTATTAATTTTTTATTGCTTAAGAATAAAAAATACTGCCATCTAACCATGTCTGTAAGCATTATACTAACCCCAATAAATGTATTAATTATAAAAAGAACAAAATAAAAAAATAAATAAATATAAATATTTCTTAAGGATTTCATGACTTAGGTAGAACTATAAACAGATCGGAAAAAAAAAACTCGGATAAAAATTTAGTTTCCGCTTATCCTCAGATTATCACATTTACAATATCCGATTCAGTTGCATTTCCTATTGGTCTCAATTATAAAGCTCCAAGTTTATTTTAATCATGATATAAAATTAGTCTATTCATTTTTTTGTTTTGTTTTTTTGTCTGTTATTGTCTTGTCTTTTATTACGCTACTAATCTTCAAGTGAGCAAAAACATAAAACATAAAAAAGCGAGCTTTTAAAATCTAAAACCTCAACCGATATTGAATAACTAAACAAATAAATGGCAAAATTACGATTATACATCGGAAAAAAAACTAAATTTATGCAAAATTTTCAGGTAATAAATGAATTTAAATTTAAACTTTTTATTCACTTTATTTATAAAACTGCTGTGATTTATTTCCTGCCTTGATAAATTTAATGTAAGTACCCAATTGATGTATTATCAGTAAGTTTAGGAGATGTTGTTGACACCCATGTAATTTTATTTTATTTAACTTTAAATTGTCACGAGAATTCATTAATCTTCATAAAATGCTGTCAAATGTTTTCTTTCTAATTTAAACTTAAACCCAAACACTAATTCTTACACTGTAATGATGTAAAAAGTCCTTTAATAGTTTACAATCGGGGGCCTCTCTCATTTTCGGCGATTTACAATTAAACGAATATATATATAATTAAAACAAAAATCAATCACATAAAGGTAACCAGAAGTTACTATAACCCGAAGGTGGCGTCATTGAAATCAAAGACCGCAAAGTATATCATGGTAACCAGAAATAGGATTAGCAAAACAGAACGAAAATTATCGCCAAACCAAGGGGCACCTGATTCTACACTGAAACAAAAAATCTTCAATTTAAGTGATAATGAAGTAAATTTTATTTTATTATTATTTTAATAATCTCTTACATAAAATAAAAAACGTGGCCTTGGAAAGAGGAAAAAAAGCTGCATTTACTAGCGTGTTGGCGACTTAATCGTCTGTAATGGCGACATATAAATGTTACGTTTAACTATGATGCCTGACAATAATGAAATCATGTTATTAGTATGTCATGTTACTTAATATGTTGAAAAAAATTATCAGTCTTCACATGAGAACGCTGAACACTAAAGAGATAATACGTTTGAAATGACTGTCCAAAACCAGTGGTAAAAATTAAACAAACTACGAAACGGATTTTAAAAAACCATGATCATTGACTTTTGTACGAGCTTCAAACGTAGCTATCTCAAAATAATGTAAGAAAATTGGTAACATACAAAACATGATCGATTTTTTAAAAAAAATCATGTACTGAAAAGTTGGGTTATTAAAAATTTCCTTCATGAATTTAAAACGAAGATAACTTGGGTAATAGTATCTAATGGTTTGTAAAAAAAATTTATTAAAATATATTCATATCTGATAATCTTTCAAAGTAATAATATTTACCTCAGCAATTGAAATAGAACAACGCATGTATGTCATGTTTGATTTTTACAATGATCTACAACAAAAATGCACTTGCCATACATTGATATGCATGAAAATCCGTATAAAGCTAAGAACAGGTGGCGATAGTGGTTAGAATTAGTAATAAGACTTACAGGTCACTACTTCCGATAAATCTAAACGTAAAAAAACACGCCATCCTATAATATCATTGTATATGTACCCTCTATATTATGACTGGAGTCATTTACCATTCAATATGTAAATTCGTTTAACTTCAGCTGGAGATGCAAAATACTGTAGACGAACTCCAAACATGGCCACTTTTACACTTTATTTAGGTCGTGATATTAATTTGTTTAAACCAATAAATGGCTCACGATATTTCAAAACTTACTAGACCCAAACGCCCGTCTTCAATCATTATAATGAACTATTTACCGATTTTCTTCTTTGTTTGCTACAAAATTGCTAATTTTTTTATCCCTCTTTAGTTTAGTTTTAAATTTTAGACCTGTTAACAAAATTAAACTTAAATTCTTAAAAGATCCGATCAGTAAATTGTTGAGATATTTAAAACATACTTTCATAACACCGGGCAAACCAAGCGTATTTTAAAATTTAGATTAAGGGAAAATGAAACATATGTCCGTTATCAAGTTTTCGATAAATCACTTTTTTTTAAACATATGGCTTTGTCAGTCCATATAATACAGACCATATGGTCAGTCCATATAATACAGACCATATGGTCAGTCCATATACTACAGACCATATGGTCAGTCCATATAATACAGACAACATACACAAAGAGCGAGAATACGAGCAATAAGAACACACGACAATTAAAATACGTGAACAATAAAGGAGAATAGTGAATATTAAGGATAACAAAATGAAAGTGAACTTTAAAAAGAGTCAGACAAATGGTGACACGAAAGTTCTACAGAGAATTCATTATGCTTCTAGCATTCAAATATAACTTGAGATCATTTCTTTGAAATTCTTTATCGTGTCGTATCCAACTTATTCATACGTGCCTCCTGGGTGGTGTTAAATGAGTAACAACTTCGGCTGCAGGCTTCTTCGATAAATCATTTATTGCCGCATATTGTTGGAACCTTGGACTTTAATTTAACTTTAAAAACTCTTCATATCCCTGTCGCATCAGCTTATCTTGATGCTCATAAATCCTGTTTCAGTCATTTGAATACAGATTCCCTATTAGCGACACGAGTTTCTCCCACTTCCACTGTATCGCTTGGAAATGCAATTTCCCCTGAATTGTCTCTCTCGACCTTTGGATCAGCTATCATGATTGTACTTGCTTTGTTTTTCAGTATAATTTTACTTTTCATTTGAGTGTCTTCTTTTTTTTCTCTTCCCAAATCTGTTTCATTTTCCTCATTCAAGTCCTTTTAGTCTTGAGAATGAGTGTTTTGTTTTCGAGAGCCGCCCCTTCTCAGCTTTTTTATTTTTAAAAGAATGAAGTTTTTCTATTATCGAGTACAACAAGCTATTGCTAAATTACTTTTAATTTATTTACAGAAATTCCAGAAATGAGTAGCAAAACTGATGCAAAAGATAATTCACACACTGATGCGAAGGGAAGTCAATGGAAAGGAAAAGATGCACAAAAGAGAAGGTAATAATTTACTGTATGAAATTAGTTCGATTGAGACCTCGGACAACTTTTCCACATATTTTGCAGTTACTGCATAAAGTAATAATTAAAAATATATAATGCAAAGTAAAGCATTCCTGCAACAACCCGTTGTCGGCCAAGGGGGTATCCCTTGGCCCTCTTAATATCCATTTTAAGATTCTATATTTTATTACATAGTCTGAACTTAATGGGATGCCTGCAAGTGACGTAGTGTAGTCATATCGATCCTGATTGGTTGTTGCAACGTGGCATTTGTTTACGTTTGCAACTGCACTGTCCATTATCTTTCGAGTAAGCCAAGCCGACTCATCCAGTATCAATTCTCTTAGGTGACACATTCTATATTCTAAGATAAAGATAATTCCATAAAGATTTCAATTTTTTCACTATATATACACAAAGACAGGCATGCAGCTATGTAGAACATAAACAACTAATTATGTATCGAAGTTGTCAGGTACACAAAACAAAAATAGATCACGGCAACAATGAAATACATAAACAAATAATAAATCTAAGTTAAGTAAAAGACGTAGGCGAGAAAGAATTAATATTTCAACAAATTTGATGAGCGATACGGAGCAGTATTTAATCAACTTCACATTAATTACATTCTGACTTATGTGGAGAAAGTTAGCTCAGTTTTAGGTGTGGTGTAGCCAAAACATGGCTCTTGCTCCAAAAATTTATTTTAATCAATCAACACGCCATTTTGCTTATACACGAAAAGCTGGAGCTGACGTCATAGGTCACATGTGTTAGCATTGTGATATTCCTCTTGAAGTCCAAATACTTTCTAAGCTTCATCAGTAGGTTACACAAATATAAGGTTTTATATATCAATGGAGAAAGATTTTCTTTTACACCCTCTGTGAAAGAAAAAAAAGTCTGATAAATTCTCAATTTTAATGTGATACATTCTCAAATTTAGTTTTTAAATATGCTTTTAAAAATATTAAAGTAGTGTAAAATTATGATTAGCAATATTGTGATTATGATGAAAGATATATTATAATATTGACAAATACACAAAATAAAATAAAAACCATCTTTATTCAATAAATTATTAAGAAGATGAACAAACCGTAACAGAAAATTTTCCTTTACACAATAATGTTCTACTACATCAGAAATTTAAACGGGAACACATGGAATAATTAGCATTCGATTATTGTGAATATAAACAAATTGCTTCACAAACAGGAAGGGAAAAAAAACCCTCCTTAACATTAATGATAAGAGTGACAAATTGGAGTACATTGAAATAGTGAGATACATGTAATAACATAAAAGTTTATGTACCTTTGGGATTTTTTTCATTCATTATTGAATGAGATAAAATACAGAATTTTATGTGTGGAAATGAATGATATTAAATCAATAAATATATTGTCACGAGGTGTAATATAATTTAATTGTTTTTTGTGCTGGCTCAAATTCCGGTGGCAACGTTGTTCACGATGCCATGGTTACGAGCGATTCTGTAACTAGGGAGAGTTGTTGAAAAAAAAAAGAATAAACAAAGTTGTTTTTTTATAAAGATGTCTCAAGATTCCTAACTTGTTATTTATATAAGGACACAACATTTGGTGACCCGTCGACGTGATCCGTGGTTGACACAGGTTAGTGAAATATTTTATAGTGAGAGGAAAAGCATTGCATTATTGTATAATGGAGGACATAATCAGAAAACGTAAACCACTTAGAATGACTTTTACCAAAACAGTAGGAAGTTTATTTGACGAATTAGGAAAACAAACGCCTGACAGTGAAAACGTCGAACAGCAGTGTTTTACTTTAGATAGAATTTTTAATAAAATGAAAGAATGTGACGAATTAATTTTGAACGATATAAAAACAGACGTTGAATTTGAAGCTGAATATAATAAGATTGAAGAATATGATAAAAAAATGGATTTGGCGAGAGCGAAAAGTAGAATTTTTTTCAGTAAACAAATTGCGTTGAATGGAACAGCGAGTTCCGTCACTTCATCGCCAAATACAAAGCGAAGAATGCGTCTTCCGAAGATTGAATTGTTGCAATTTGGAGGAGACCTGAAAGATTACCTTGGTTTTTGGAGTCAGCCCCAGAAGACAAGTTCCAGTATTTACTGCAATGCGTAACTCACGGTAGCCGAGCTCGCGAACGCAGCCCCACAAATTCAACCATTACTACTCCATTCAACTCATCTTTCATTTTCCCAAAAACTTTTTTGTTTGCCTCGCTGTGTAAAAAATGGTGTTTTGGATAATCAGGTGTATCGTATAAATCGATATTTTCCCTTATGTCGTGTTAAACATCTTCTGTTTCGATGTGATAACATAATCGGTGTCCGTGAGTAATAATTTTGCTAGTGCACCATATTTATTTCTAATATGTTCATAATGAAATTCGTACATAAATATCTTACTGATATCTAAGACGGCAAATCCTGTGTATATTGGGCGATTTAAAATTAAGGATGTAACATGACGGGATATAATGACTAGGTTATCATCTATGATATTAAAACTGTTGAAGGAAGGGGAGGCGATTAATTTTAAAGTTTTTTTCTTATCTACAACGATATCGATATTTTCACGTTGACCCAAATTTTCTAAAGTCTTCCCGAACATACCATTGTTCATAAGCTTACGGAAATCTTTATCGAAAGAATTAGTTGCCTTTTTTCTCATCTCTGTGCTAAAATTTATGAATCGTTGTAACCAATCTTCTTGTTTGAAACGTAAAATTTTGTATATTTTTTTCATCTTTAGCCCTTATTTTAAATATAACTTTAAGTTTCTGTAATGGGGTACATATCTGTTCTTAGCCTATAAATTAGGTATTAGTTTAGAAACGTTTGATAGATTATTCACATTTAATTCTGCCGCTACTCTTTGAGAATAGAGGGAAAGCATATCTGCTGTAACTTTTAATTGTTCGGGGGCAACAGGTAAATCGCTATGCAAATCATGAATTTTCGTAGGATATTCCTAGTCTACTTCGAGAATCATTCTCTCTTCCTGATCACCTGACAGATTTAATATGTCACTAACACTCAAATCTAAATTATGACATCACCGAAAGTCCTTCGTTGGTAGATGACTCATCATCGCGGTACCATAGAAGTTGTTTTTATCCAGATAAGTGTTATGTAGGAAGAGGAAATGCTAGCGTTGTAACCACCAGTCATATATTTGTTGTTTGCGCGGGAGTACCCATTGGATATCATCGACACGCCTCCCCGCACCCCTTTCTGAATAAACAGATGCATTGTAGGGTCAGTTATAGTTTGTCCAAAGTAAGAACTCCCCTAGCCATTCATCTGGAGGGGTAAGGGGTCACTGTTTAGGACAAATATTGGCTCGGGAATGCGAGAGAAAGGTAATCTTTTTCTCCGGTGTTAGCTCTGGAGTAACGAGAAGCTACCCTCCCTGAAATGCGCTATTCTTGTTTCCATAGCAACAAACGATCTCAAACTTTGTGACAGGGGGAGTTCTTACCATAGACAAACTATAAAAGATGAAATTTCTCCTTCGACATTTTCAAACATGCATTCCAAGGCAAACCGGGGGCGGTGAATACATGCGCCGGATCAATTTCGAAGTGCGATAAGCATAAAGTTCTAAATTTTTCGAAGACATCGGCGAGAAGGAGCGTGTCGGTCTTTACATATAGGTTGTGATAGTCTTTCAATGTTTGCATATTACAATTTTGAAAAACAGCGCGCGCGTGATTATAACCTGGTTCGTTCACCTCTTCTTCATTTAAACTATTATAAAAGCGCGAGGGTAGTTCAGTTTCACCATCGAAACTTCCAGGTAGTGCGGGATCATTGTGTAAATCGTTCAATTGCATTCTAACACAGCTGAAAAATAAATATGTCACCTTCTGAAGGAGTATATAAAAATGAGTGTAACTTAAGAATGAAAGTAATTTATAAATGAAAAAAAAATATTTATTTAAAAAAGAAAATTGTGATTTAAAATACACACATGCCATATTATACATACATAAACAATATATGCTTAAACGTGAAAGTTTGAAGAAAATATTTTTGAAGTATGTACATAAACAGGTTCACGAAATTCAACCACAAAATCCCATACATAGAAATTAACTCCACACAATATAAAATTCAGAAAGATCAGGATCCGAAGTAATGAACAGTTCTATCGCATTTCTGATCAAATTTGAAATCTGTGCGTTCGTTTCAAGAAAATCTTGTGTTAATTGCACTAAGTCAAAGTTTGTGAATATCAAATCTACACATCATAGCAGTTTCAGTTCGTGACTTAGCGTAATACATTCATGACCTAGTTGGGTTTCGTAATTTTCTTCATAGCCGAAATAGTTAATAATGGCTTTTACACTCGATGCGATATCCACTCTCACAAGTTTCAGCAAGGAAGTTGTCAACACCACGTCTATATCAGAAAATTCTATTTCAGGAAAAAGTGGCGGACGGGGACGCTTCTTTAATTCCTCTAACAGAATATAAAGGAGCCTGTGT
>NC_092213.1:11165653-11382166 GCF_043381705.1 Parasteatoda tepidariorum
AAATATACCTCGTTTATACCTCATTTATAACTCGATTTTTTCATAAGGGACCGCAGGCAAGGTGCTTGGCCCATGCAAATGTAAGTTACATAATTTTGTAAGTGATGCAAGAGAGAATAATAATAATAATATAAAACTTAACATATTTTTTATTACTAAACAAAATTTCAACGATTTTCTGACCTGAACAAACAGACAAAAAGTAAAAAGAAAAAGATGAAATAAAACAAAAGTTTGAGAACTTGACAAAAATGACGATGTAATTTTCATGTTATCAAAACTAAGACTGAATCAATTTTGTAATTAACTTCAACACCGAAAATTTTCTTTTCCTTCATATCTTTCACAAGAAATGTACTTTCACGACGGATATAAAATTATTATTCATTATTTTTTTAAATTTCTCACCAACTTGAAAAACGTGTTTTGAAAAATTTATTTCCCTTTAGCATTAAAAAATTCCATTGACAACTAATTCCGTAAAATGAAATTTAACGGGAGTTCTTAAGCTTCAATTAGTCAAATTTCAAAAATTATAGCTGGATTTTTTTAATTGGCTGACGCAAATTCATTATTCCTTTTTAATTCATTATTCCTTTGATAACTTCGCCAATTATGTTTCAATTTGCTTGAAATCCTCATCACAATAAAGAGCTCAAATAAAATAGAATAGCACCAATAAAAAGCTAACGAGAAAGGACAGCACAAATAAAAAACCGCATAAAAAAGACTGCACAAAAACAGGTTCGACTGTATAATAAGTAAGTTATTTAATAAGAAGTAATACTTTATTTACGTCGCTCTAGAGTAGCACAAGAGCTATTGATGATGGTCTAGAAAACTTCATTGAGGAGGATCCGAAGACATGTCATTGCAATTTTCTCTGCGAAGGCGATGGCTCCCCCACTTTGGTAGTTGCTTGAAGTCAAGCACTTTAAGCTGAAATGGTTTAATGAGAACCGATACCGCTCACCCTCGGTACCATCGAAAATTCACCGGTCTCGGTATCCAAGGTGGTCAACCACTTGTTCTCTGGCCACGCCTTGCAATCAGTTCTTTTTAGGACTTCTTTAAATAAAGCATCACTGGCTGCGGTCAGTGTGCGGGTGGGTGACCACTTGGATCAGTCTGCGTGGGGACCGAAGGTGTACGGTACTGGTCTTCGTTAAACTGTGCTACCGTAAAGTGCTCGACTTCGCGCGCAGGTCGTCGGGCTACCGAAGCGGGGGTGCCATACCCTCCTCAGAGGATCAAAACTGTGATGGCATGTCTTCGGATCATCCTCCGGGATGTTTCCCAGACCGTCGCCAATAGCCCATTGTGCAGCTCTAGTGCGACGTAAATTAACAACAACAACAACTGCCCTAAAATTTAAATTGCAGTTATATTTTCAAATTATTATTTTTTGGAAACTAATAAGCGACTGATTTAAAAGTGTTTGATCAGTGTTAAATTTAAAAAAATAAAAAATAATTTTCAAACGTTACATTTTAAGAGAAAATATCTCTTAAATGAATTTTATAATTGTGTGCAAAAAGTTTTCGATTCACCAGATAAAAGTATACAAGAAGTGAAACTAACACTGCGCTACGCCATGTTTCGATTTGCCATTATCTGTTTATTTCTGTTAATAAAGATACCTTTAGTTAAAAGTTAAGAAATAAATACAAAATAAAAATTTAGATTAGATAAAGCGTCAATCAGATTTCCAAGCAAATGTTTTGAAAGACAACTATATGACTCGTTACTTTCAAATCGTACGCAATATAAACCGGCTCTATCGGTTTTTTCTTAAAATATAATTTTCAAGTAAAAAAACTGGAAAAAATCAATAAGTATTTTCAGTTTTTATCGTGGGAAACTTGCCACTGTAGCTTACAAGTAATTTTGTGTTTTGATGTTGATCTTTGCTATCTTTGCATTGTCATCGTATATTTAATGGTGCTCTAGCTTGTTTAATTCAAGTAAATTTCCAAATTTTATATTTAAAGTGTAGATTTTCTATAAAATTATTTATTTTAAAGCAGAATTCTTATAAAATAAGTTTTTTGAATAAGTAATTTGATTTATCAGTCTTGCAAAATGTATTTTCGGGGGGAATTTTGTAGTTTTACTGTCACTTTATTCTATGAAATTTTATTACGTGAAAACATATGTCAAATTTCAATTTATCCTAATTTTGTTGAAAATTTCTTTTTTAAATATAAATTTGTTGATGATGCAGTAGTTTTAGTACAATAAATAATTTAATTAATAATAATAATAATTTATCCTAATTTTGTTGAAAATTTCTTTTTTAAATATAAATTTGTTGATGATGCAGTAGTTTTAGTACAAATAAATAACATTATTCGTTAAGAATTAAAACATTTATTACAGTCAAACTATGCGCAGAAAAAAGATGACACATGCAGAATATTTTTACTTTAGGTTGTTATAGTTTTTACTATAGTCGAACGCTATGATAACATAATTTTTAAGATACATATCACGCAAAAGTTGCCACTCAAATATGTTTTGAAGATTAAAAAAAACATTAATAATTATTTATTGATGTTTATATATTTGTCACTCGTTTTAACAACTCGTTTTTTTTAATACCAATACAAAATTTATGTGTGTTTATTCAGTTTTCATAACTTTAGAAATGATTGAATTATTAAAGTAATTATTATGAATTACTAATTAAGCTGTTAATAGGTTTAATACATTTTAAGAGATTTTAGAAAGTTTTTTTAAAGATAAAGCATATTTTGTTTCATTCAGCAATTCTTTTTTGTAGCTAATTTATATTGATAGATTATATTTTATTACTTGTAAATGTTGCCTACATTCAGAAACGAATGTTAACAATGAGCATTGGCTATTTTTAGTTACTATCACTGATCAATAATGCCCTTGTTTTTTTTTCTCACAAACATTTAAAGTGGTAACAAAATTTTTGCTTTGACGATTATAATCACAACAACAAACATATAAAATAATCTTATAATTTTGGTAACACAACATCTGGCTTGACTTAAAATTTTATTTCACTACCAATGTAGATGTTATATGTAAATATTATTAAATATTTTCTGTTCACCTTAAGGAACTGCCACTTTAAATGTTTACTTTAATTTTTATTTCACTGTCACTGTAAATGTTGTGAGTTGCGACAACTTCAGGATTTGTAACTAATGGTTTTGCTTCTTTTATCATAGGCGATAATTTTCATCAATTGAGTATAATACAATTATTTTTAAAAGATAAAGTATTAATTTTTCATGTAGCTCTTACAATTCCTAATTGTTTATTATTTTATAATTGTTTTCATAATTTTGCATTTTAGTTTATGAAAACTCTATTTTTGTATAAGCAGCTTAGAAGATTTCCTTCTTGTTTTCGCCCATTTTTGTGCAATTATCTTTCTAACAAAAGAATAGTGGTAAATTTTTTTCACTCATCTATTTATCACAGTTGCAAATCGACATCCCTCAAGCTTACAAAAACAGTGAGTTTTTTTTTATTTATGAATCATTTTGGATTAAGATACATGATATTCATATTAATGCTACAAAAAAAAAGTCTTAAAAATTATATAAATAAATAGATGCGTTGAATTCAAATCAACAAGAGGTGATTCGCTTATTTAAGGGGGACCCCACCCTGAATATTTCAAAAATTCGAACAAAAAATTTATTGCATTTTTCGAATCTTCGTACCCTTTCTAATGTCTGTCTAAGACGATTTCTCGGTACCTAACTAAGCAGGTAGCAGGCATCGCTAAGCAGGTAGAAAGGCCCGTTCGGCCGGATTAGGAGGGGCGACATTCTTTTAGTGTCTCATCCATTCTGTTGACTGTATATAGAAACTTATTGTAGGCATTTCATTTATCGACCATTATATATATGAAATTAAACGTCTTCTCCTACCATAAGTCAAAATTTTAAAAGTGTTTTTCTCAAAACGCTGTTTTTTGACTTGGCCTAACATTTTTCTCATGATCTATTCAACGAAATAAGCTGCTCTTCATTTTAAATTGCGTAAAAATATATTCTTTAGAAGGTAACATAGGATTTTTTAGATATGTTTATATTTCGATTTATATTAGTATTTTAATGAATATTTTTTTAATGAAAAACTTAACTTTTTTTTTAAGTTGCCGCCATTTTGGTCATTTTGCGAATATCAAAAAACCTCTGTGCTACTTTTTAGATCTGATTTAGATTTTAAAGTAGACTTAAATTGTAGCTAAATAGCATAAAACAGTTGTTTTTACTTGAGTAGCCACCAATTTTAAATATTTGTCATTGAACAATGAACGACAGCTTCCGTTGGTTGTACTATTATACAAATTTTAAGCACGCCATATACATATACAGTACCGAAATGTAAAGGCCATTATAAAAATGATCCTAAAGTTTTAGTAATTCCCCATGATACGATCTTTGATTTATACGCGTTATAATGTTTCCATTTTCGTAAAAAATCAAAGATGGGGATCTTTTATTTGACGATAATGGAAATATTATATAAAAGGGACATTTATCAAGTAGCAGTTATTAGCCAAGGAAGTGTTATTTATCTTTCAAAATATTCGTTTTTGCTGACTTCATAATAAGCTTCTTAATTAGATAATAAAGGAAGTCGAATTTAAGAATTACAATGTTTCGGGGGACTGTTTATTGTTTTTTAGCGGATATTATAATATAAAATTAGTAAAGCATTCATACTTTTGTTAAACTTTTGGTCGTGAAATAAAACAGATTTAAAAATCGTTTTGTTTAATTATATATGAATTCGGACCAAAAATAAAACTATCCTGGAAAATAAATTTCAGATATCAATAAAGAACTGAAACTTTTATTTAAAAAAGTAGGTAGTAAAAGAAACAGTTTAGTTCTATTTCTAAACGAAAGAAAATTTAATAACAATGTAGACTGGCACTTGAAGCTTATTTATTCTTGATGATTGTACACTATAATTTGATTTAAATTTCGTAAATATTTTACCTGAATGCTGAAAAATTCCTGTACATTGAATGATAGTAATACAAAAGAGTAATTTATGTCATTTAAATTCCTTTTAGGTAGTAATTTTAAATTAGTTTTTATGAAACTGGTTGTTCATGCTTTATATAGCATAATTCTTTCTTACGCAGATAAATTTCTTTAGTGCATCTTCTGATGAATAAAGATATAAGTATTGAAAAATAATTTACTACTTAGGTAAAATTTTCAAATAATTCCAAACACACTGAAAAAAATTCATTTATCTATCTGTATTGTTTATAAAGTTTCGAACGCTTTTTGGAAAAAAAAAGCGGTGGTTTTTCCAGCAAAAACAAAAGTTTTTTCACGTGCATGCTTTTTTATGTTTACATGTTATTTGAATCCCTAGGGATTTTTTGTTGTTGTTGTTGAAAATGAAACTTTTTCGCAATCAACTTAAAATATAATTGTGCCTTGAATAAGCGTTTTGAAAATTATCATTCGATATACTTTTTTTTACTTTTCAATTTTAGATAAAGAGAACCACGGAAATTATTAAAACTGATATATAAGTATATGAATGCACTGATTTACTGCAGGAACCACAATGCAGAAAAAATATTGTTTTGTTGCAGAAAAATTTTGCGAAAAATATTGCAGATATTTACAGCATTAAAAACAAAAAAATTTTTGTAAATTTTAAAAAAAATCTTAGCCATATTATTAAATTTCGAAAATTAATTGATTTTTATTAAAATATGCTCGTAGAGCAACTGAAAACATGTTTATTTTAATTTGATTTTTAAAAAAAATAATTGTTCTGATAATACTTTGATCCCATAAATTAAATATACTTACATGCATAATGAGTTTTTCCCCCCCCCGTCCAAAACGAGGATAGTGTATACTTTGTATTATGTAGGTAGACTGAAGCAAAAATGTGTAGTAAGTGCAAATAAAGCAAAGAATTGAACTTACTATCGTTTCAGTTTTCGAAACAGGAACACTGAGTAAAGTTACGGTTAGACACTGAGGGTTTTAATTTTAAAAAAAATAAAAAAACTTGAAATCTCAATTGTTGTCTATATCTGTACTTAATACATGTTTTTAATTTTTTTTTGGCTACAAAGTTCAAATTTTTTTTTAACCTGTTATTAAGTACCAGAAATTATTTAATCTTATATTTTATCGGGAAGTTTACATATCATTTTGTTGTGAATTCGATAAATGTTAATTGATTACGATTCGATAAAACATAAGCAACTTTATTTTTAGTTATAACGATGAGAAGATGTTCTCTCGTTGATGGTTACATTTTTCTTTCTGATTCTTTGTGCGCTTGCGCAGTTATTAAAAGTTACAAATGGCGCTGCTCCACATTTATTTCTGTAAAAAAAAAAAAATCTAAATACGGGCAGAATGTTACCTTAAATCATCTTTTTAGGTCTGAATAAATGCTGGCAGTAACCAAAAATTTCGCACTTATTTACCACAATTTTAATAATTTGTTAGAAATAAATTAAGACATCAGTTAAATTATCATTCAAGTTTTCTTTGGAAGTTGTTTTTGTTACAGTTCAGTCTTACATTTGAAAAATGAGTGAAAAAGGGATTAGTTCATTTAGAAAGACACACGATTGCTACAACAACTAAATAAAATGGTAGCAAATATTCCAAAGTTTAATTTTTCAGGAATAAGTTTTTTACGTTTTGCTTTCTAAACCAAATTGCACATACTTATCCATTTCGAGAATCGTAAAAGATCGACAAACTATCATTGATTCAAGTAAAGGGGAATCAATGATGGCCGTACTTTAGGTGGCTGTACACTATCGATTTCTGAATTATCATTTCGCATGATTCTATTGTTAATAATAGAATCATGCGAAATGATAATTGATAATCAATTGATAATGAAATGATAATCAATTGATTAAGAATAAAAAATAGTTTCAAGAAAGCAAATTATAATTTTTTTTCTTCATTTGTATGAACTTTTGAGCAATATATGCTGAAAAAAACCTTTTCTGAAAACTATTACAGTAAAAAAAGATATTTATAGATTTAAATATTTTTGTTAAACACTAATAAAGATCTTGGACTAAAATAATTAAGATATGCTTGCTTAAAATAATTCATCAGCTAAAATTGCATGTCAACACTTCAGAAACGTTAAGAATATAAAAACCTATAAAAATAACTGGTTGTAAATTGGTAAATTTCTGTTATTTTCTTAATGAGCCTCTATGGGAACACCAAAAAGCACGGTAATTTTTACCGAAGTGCTTTTGGTAAAATTAAGAGTAAAATTTCGTCTTATAATATGTCTAAAATTTGGTAAATGTGATAATTTTAAAATGATACCTTAGTGCATGGCATAAAAACCCTTTATTCGGTTGAATATATCTTTCTGTTTTGTAATTTTTCGAAATGTGTGGTAATAAGAACTATAATTTTGAAAACCAGAATATCTGGTAAACCGTTTACCATATGAGCGGAAGCCTTTGCCATATGAATGATTTAAATACCGTATATTTGATTTTTATTACCAGAAATGTGTTTAATATGCAGAAAGTTAATTCTACCAGAATTTTTTCTTCGTTCAGTACCTTATATATCATCCTCATACATTTTCGTAACATAATAGGTTATCAGATTATAGATTATAATTAACCAAATGCCCTTAATAGAAGCAAGTACTAAAAAGGGAAAATTGTAAAAAGATTCCAAAGTCTTGCTGTTTTTAGAAACATCATCTGATTTGAAATCAATAAAAAATACGCAATTTTCGGATCAATTTTATTTAAAAAATAATAATAAGCAGTGAAATGGTTAACATTCTTTTTACAGAAATTATTATTAATACAAATTTTTCCCACATTTTATCATAAGAAGATAAGAATGATACTGCTTCAAGGAACCTTCTCAATAATTTCGTTATTTCCAGAATTGAATTCTGCTTGAACGAAACATTTTATTGTTTGAAAGCTAAAACCAGTAACAATTTAAATATTATAATGTATCTGAACTTATTCCATTAATTTTCTGATAGCGGAATCAATGATAAGGATACAACGCTAGGTTAAGAACCTCTGAGGCCCTCTGAACCTCTTTAAATGTAATAAAGAAGATCAATACAAATAAAAAAAAATATTTTTCTTAAATAAAATTAAAAGTAAGTTCACGAAAATAAATACATTTATATAACAACGAAATTTAAAACTTTTTGCAATGAATCGGGTGGAAATCAAAATTTTTCGATTAACTCTTTGAAAGTTTTTCAAGGCTAATCTTCGATCTTTAATTCTTCGATTTCAGAGCAAAATTAAAATATTTTTGACGTTTCTGGTATTTCATTTTTAAAAAAATTTCCTGACCCACAAGATATTTTGTTTTTTATTTTAATTCTATAAAATATAACCTAATTTTTTATTCAAACTTTTCGGGTGTTATGCAATGTTTTTGAATAAGCTTTTTAAATTTTTGCTAAAAATATTTTCACTGTGGGTGTCAAGTTACTATTCACGCAAAAAAATAAAAATAATAATAATAAATAAAAATTATCGAACTTTAACCAATTTTTATGGAGAATACAAAAACATACAAAGGCTCAATTCAGTTAATGAAATTAATAATCAATAAAAATAACAAACAACTTTTTTTTTTATCTCTTAGAATGTTGAGAAACCTGTGCCAGTTTTCCATGAATTTATAAAAGATTTCTTATTAAATACGACATTTGTTATTATAATTAACGAAATTATTTCGCTTTTTGTTTCCACTCCTTTTAAAAATGTAGTGTTTAAAATTTTATTTTACATTATTTTATTTATAACAATCCATCAAAAATATTCTATACATTTGCTTAATGTAAAACAATTTAAAGTTCTGTATTAATAATAAATTTAACGCTTAATTTGTAATTAAACCGTTATATGTTACTTCACTTTAATTTCATTTTCGTGAAAATCAACAACAGAAAGTGAGTTTTGTATATAAGTGATAGTGTGATTATTTTATAACGCACAATATGCTTTCATATTGAATTGTATTAAACATGAATTTTACTGTAAATTTACAGATAGTCTAAGAAGCAGCTTACCTTTCTCAACTATAATGTAATCTAATTTATTTAAAAACAATGTAAACCTTTCCTCAAATCATAACAAAAAATATTTTGCATTTAAAAGAAATAAAAAATTTTAATTATAAAATGTGTGCTAGAAAGGATTAAAATATGCTGCATGCTATTTTGATTAAAAATTGCAATAAAAAAAAACAAATATTACCTTTAACTTGGCACTCTAATGCTGAGAGAATAAATAACAATTTATGATTTTGTCAAGTATAACTGGTGGGTAAGTGCTGTTATATATAACAGGTGATTAGTGCCAGATTACGTGATCGCAGGGCCCTAGGCCATTCAAATTTTTGGGGCCCTTAGATAAAAATTTTTTCCTCGCATATTTTTTTATTTATTCTAAGATTTTTTTTAATTTTTTACTTCCGATGAGCTGCACAAGTGCGCACACATGAGCAGACCTAGTGCATTATCCAGAAGTGGTATCCACTCCTTCAGGACCACCACAATGGGTGAGATACCGTTGGCCTTGTTAATTTGGACGTCTAGTTTCTGCCACACTAGATGGCAGCACCGAGACTCTTATTTGGATGCTTAAGTTCACTAGAAATTTTAATTTTGCCGGAAATGCCATGAGCCAATAGGGCACTCCAGGGATCTTCTACATGCCGCATAATCATACGACATGGTCACTGAGGATTTTCTGAGTCCCGAAAATCCGGTGCCTGGGACGGGGATCGAACCCGCAGACTTGGGCTCAGAAGGCCGACGACAAACCAACTGTCCCACCCAGCCACATTTATTCAAACATAAAAGTATTTATATATCTTTTCATTTAAGAAAGCATATTTAAAATAATAATAGATTAAATTTTACTTTATTTTGTTACATTAGAACTAAAAAATAATTATAAAATTTTGAAAGAATTTGAAATTTATTAACACTTTACAAAATCAACGCTACTATAAAATTGGTATTAAAAATCTTTTCTATAAAATTGGTATCTGTATCTTTTTTTCTGCTCTTGCGATGAATAAACTCATCTATAATTTTATAAAAATTAATTTCACGGAGAACGTCTGATTCGATAAACAACAAACTTAGCATGTCTAATCGTTTTTGAAACATGACGCTTCTTTGCTCCCTCTTGTCTTGTTTCATTTCTGAAAATGAGCACTCTACAGAACAATTTGTTATCATAAAAGTTACAAAAATGCAAAGAGCGGTTTCAACATTTGGAAAAACAGATCCAAGATTGTCTTGAAACAAAGTTTTGTGAAGTTCAGAATGCATGAACTGAGTTTTTGATGGGAATTTTTATTTCATGTAACTCTGAAACTGTTTTAGTTCAGAATAAAAATCTTCCAAATCGTCAAACTAAAAGTAAACTAAATTAGAAATTGCTTCTCAGTATTTATTTTCCGCTAGTCCAAAATCCGACAAAAAAGAAAATTTCTGAGAAACCTCCAAATAAACTTTGTCTCATTTGTTAATTTCTGTTTTGAGCATGTCAATAATTACGATGAATCCGTTTATACGAAAATTATCTCTAGCAGTTAATACCACCTCTTGAGCATCTCTGTTGATAGGACTTCTTCATCTTCGTCAAATTCACGAGGCGACACTTGAAAAATCTGCAGAGCCAATTTACTTTCAGGCAAAAGTGATCATTGTGCACAGCCAAATCATTGTGCAGAACCAAATCAGAGTGCAGAGCCAAATCACTTTCAGGCAAAAGTGATTTGGCTCTGCTCTCAAATTCGTCAAATTTTTCTCCCATCTCAAACATCAACGTTTCCAGCAAATCAAGGCGCATGCATTATGCGGCACTTCAGTTGAGACACTAAATAACTTCTTTTTAATTTAAAATGTCTCAATAATGTCAACAACATTTAATTCTTTGCTTCTTGTTTGAACAAGTCTGAGCTTGCTATGGTATTGCCTTCAATTGTTCCGCGTGCAAATCAAAATGAATTTAATTCAAATTGAATTTCAAAAAATCCATTTCAAGGGAGCCCTTTATCACTGAGGGCCTCAAGCCACTGGTTAGTCTGGCCTCCAGCTCTGCTGGTGATAAAGTAATGCTATTCAGCATACAAAGTTACAAATTCCATGCGTTTGTAACGCTGTATTTTAATTAAAATTCTTAACATTTCTATACTGAGGTTTATTTTATAACCACTACTTATAAAAAATCAAAAGAAAGGAAAAATTACGAAAACTGAAAGATTACACTAAAAACTATTTGAAAATAAAATCCTTTATTCCAGTAGGCAGTGTTTAGTCAGATGACACTTCAATGAAAAACCTTTATCTTTAATGCAAATAGGGTAATCCACAGTATTTGAAATTCATTTAAATATGGTGTATCACTTTTCTGAAAAAGATTGTGTTTAGTAAGAGGACATTTTTGAGATAAACTCCTATGCTACAACAAAAAGGTTTCCTCACCAAAGTGAATACAAACAGAAAGAGCAAGGTCAGCTTTTTGAGAAGTTTTTCATAGGATATGAATACAACTGTGATTACCTGGATAGTCTTTAAGTAAAAAAAATTTTTTACAAATACAAGAATATAGCTTCTAAACAGAGTGTGAGAAAAAATGTCTTTAGTCAGATGATTTTTTTTGTGAAAAACTCTTATTACATATACCACAAATATAATATTTCTCGTCAGTATGAACACGAATGTGCTTCGATACATTATCTCCGTCTGAAAAACTCTTATTACATAACACAAGAATAAGGTTTCTCACCAGTATGAACACGACTGTGTTTAGTCAGTGTACTTCTTACTGAAAAACTCTTATTACATATACTACAAGAATAAGGTTTCTCACCAGTATGAACACGGCTGTGTTTAGTCAGTGTACTTCTTACTGAAAAACTCTTATTACATATACTACAAGAATAAGGTTTTTCACCAGTATGAATACGGCGGTGTCTTATCAGATGAGATTTTTGTGAAAATCTGTTATTACATATACTACAAGAAAAAAGTTTCTCACCAGTATGAACACGACTGTGTTTAGTCAGTGTACTTTTTACTGAAAAACTCTTATTACATATACTACAAGAATACGGTTTTTCTCCAGTATGAAGAAGACTGTGTTTAGCCAGTTTACCTCTTTCAGAAAAACTCTTATTACATACACTACAAGAATAAGGTTTTTCACCAGTATGAACACGGCAGTGACTTATCAGATGGTATTTTCGAGAAAAACTTTTATTACATACACTACAAGAATAATGTTTCTCATCGGTATGAACAAGACTGTGTTTAGTCAGCTCAGCTCTTACTCTAAAATTCTTGTTACATATACAACAAGAAAAAAGTTTCTCCCTAGTATGAACTCGACTGTGTTCAGTTAGTCTATCTTTTCGTGGGAAACTTTTATTACATATACTACAAGAATAAGGTTTCTCCCCAGTATGAAGAAGACTGTGTTTAGTCAGTGAACTTCTTTCTGAAAAACTTTTATTACATATGCTACAAGAATAAGGTTTTTCTCCAGTATGAACACGGCGATGACTTATCAGATTGCCTTTTTGTGAAAAACTGATACTACATATACTACAAGAAAAAGGTTTCTCACCAGTATGAACACGACTGTGTTCAGTAAGTTTACTTCTTTGTGAGAATCTCTTATTACATACACTACAAAAAAATGGTTTCTCACCAGTATGAACACGGCTGTGTTTAGTAAGTGTTCCTCTTTCTGAAAAACTCATATTACATATACTACAAGAATAAGATTTTCTTACAGGATGAATAACACTATGTTCAATAAGTTTACTTTTCTGAGGGAAGCTTTTTTCCCCCATACTGCATGAACAAGGTTTCTCAACTAAGAGCAGAAAAATGTGAACAATTTTATGACAAAGTCTGATTACATGTATACTGCAAGAAATAAACTCCCAACTTCTAGCTAATATAAAGAGTATTAACTATCTGTCACTCTTGTTTGCTTCAAAAAATTATATCACATACGCTATCAACTACTCATTAACTACTCTTGGAATCTTATAAGCACATAAACTACAAACATTAAATTTCTTTGTATGAAATTATTTTCGTGTTAAAACATCATTATATCTATGACACACATTATTTGCTGCTAGTGTCCGAACATAAATTGTTACTATCACATAAAATGATATTGTGTTTAATAATATTTCTTTCTGTCAGGAAGCATTTAACACACACTGCATGAATAGTTTATTAATAATATGAATCATTCAGGAAACATATTCTGTTTACTGTCAGCACGAAGAAAAAATAGTTTTTATCATTTCTAGCCACATTTATTTTCCGTATAAAGAAGATAATAAATGAATAAGATCTGCATGGAAATAATCTTTTTAAAGCATTTTCTATATTTTTTTCCCATTACTATGAGGGCAATTTACTTTATATTGGTAGGGTTTTTTGATAGGCAGGTTTATATAATTGAGTGCATATAAGAGTTTTATTACATCTCATACCCCTGTACAAATATATCTTCGAAATTTAAATAGGAAATTAAGTAATGAAAAAAGACAAAACAATTCAGTAAAGCCTTCCTTTACACAAATGGGGTTAATAAAAGTCTTCCTCAGTATAATTGAGATAGTCTGTTTTAATTTAGTTTATCTCAATAAAGAATTTTTAAACAAACATAATTGCGGTAGCCAGCCGGTAAAAGTTGTTTACGTTATTGGTCGCTTATTTCTACTCACCTGATCTCCAGGATCTCGGAGCAGTTTATGACCATAGATGTCGCTGCTACTAAATATTCACCTTATCTGTAGGCGAAGCTTAAGGCCAGGACCCCAAACCTCGCAGACTTCGAACACGGACGGTGACGTCACTATTCCCCGAAGTCTATTCTATACCACCGTCCGATAGTAAAACAAAATCCAAACCTCGCTACTCCNTCAGCGCGACGTTGACGTCCCGCTGACGCCCAGATAAGGCGCTTGTCCTAAGAAACCAGACCTTTATTTTCTCTTGTAGACGTAATGGTCCGCATAAGCTTCCGGAGCAACCGGAACTTATTTCTTTTTTAATGTTTTTACTTAAGCTGATTCAATCATCGCTGATTAATATGAAAAATTCATTATTAGGAAAAATACATAAAAGTTAAATAAAGGTTCGTTGAATACATAAAATTTAAAAAAGAAATAAAGGCTCTTTGAATAAATAAAAGTTAAAAAAGAAATAAAGGTTCTTTGAAGTGTGTTTGAAGTGAATTACAGAATAAAGCTCTACACTATTTTTTTTTAACACGGGCTATATTTGTTTCTACTCAGTGATGAAATAAGGCCAAGGGCCCATGTTATCCCTCTCCTGAAATTTTGAGTTTAAAAAAAAATTTATAACCTCAACAAAAAAACTTCTCTGCATATATTTCTTAAAATTTTTACGAAAATACTTTTCTATCCAATATATACAGTATTCCTATTCTTTAAATTTCAAGATTTCATCAAGCGTAGTTTAAAATAAAATTTGTACTTTCCCATAATGTAATGTAAAATTTAAGGTAATATCTAAATAGAGAAACATGACTTTTAACACCAAATAATTCAAATTCGTGTGTGCTATATTTGACATATAAAAAATAGAGTTACTTTAAACCAGAGGTGGCATTTTGTGTGGCACACCAACTCAATTTTAATTGAAAAATAATAATTTTTTACAAAAATTTTTAATATAAAAGAATTAGCTGAAATTAAAACAATACAGAAATCACATTAACATTTGTATCCTTGTAAATTTTCTCCTTATTATTTGCAATTGAAAAATTGTCTCATTTAAAAAAAAAATTAATTAAATGTAATTTTCTGTATATTATTTTCCTGCTCATTCAAATGTATAAAAATGATGAGCAAAAAATTGTGATTGATTAAATGTTAGCCATTGTTTAAATTTCACTAGAAACAATTCAATTTTTCAAGATTTTAAAGATAACATCTGTCATATTTTCTAACTTGTAGCTTAATTTGATCTAGAAAAAAGTTACTGTACGTGTAATAATTCAATGAACAACATTAACACGGTAGCACTTATTGACTTGACATAAAATTTATATTAATAATTGCCATGCTCAAGATTTTTTATACTAAAAGTGGTGCACGAGTTGCTCAGTGTTGACCACCCTTGCTTTAAACAATTATACTTCCTAAAGAAAAATAATCAGTAGATTAAGATGGCTTGGCCATATCTGGAGAGGTCCAGAAAACAACGCAGTTCGAATCGCCACTTCTAAAAATCCTTCTGGATCTCGGGCCAGAGGAAGACCTCCAACTAGATGGTTGGATGACACTACTAAAAATCTCAAAGTAAAAAAGATTAACTATCGGAAAAAAGTCGCCATGGATAGGAGGCTACGCGTGGTTGAGGCAGCCAAGGCCTGTAAGGGGCTGTCGTGCTGAAGAAAAAGAGGAAAGAAAAATAAAATAAATGAATTTTCATTTTAAGAAAATTTGATGAAGTAACATATCTCTTGTTTTCTTGTTTGCGTGAATTGAAGGTATTGCTTTTATTTAAGAATGAAAAAAAAATATTTCCATCATAAAATTAAATTTTTTGAAGAAAATTAAATTTCTGTTACAAATTGACAATAAAGCCACATTTTGTACTTCTTTTAATGTCATATCTAAAAGTTACAAGTTTTAAACTGTGCATGTTTTTAGAATGCCATGAATAAGTAGTATATCTGCGAGGTAAATATATCTTAATTTAATATTTAGCTGGTAGAGATCAGTATCTTTTAAAAACTTAATTGCATTTCATATTTTAAACTTTAAAATTACTCTCCAGAAAAAGATAAGACAACTGAATATTATTATATGAAAATTTTTTATTGCTCGTAATAATAGGAAAAGTTTATTTCGTTTTAATGAAACAAATTTTTATTTCCAAACAGCAAACGTTATCAAGATAAGAGAAAACGCCAACAATGTTTGGAAATCTAATGCAAATTTGCTTGAAATCCTCATCACAAAAAAAAGCTAAAATAAAATAGAATTGCACCAATAAAAAGCTCACGAGAAGGGACAGCACAAATAAAAAACAGCATAAAAAAAGACATTCCGCAAAAACAGGTTCAACTGTATAATAAGTAAGTTATTTAATAAGTAGTAATACTTTATTTACGTCGCTAGAGAAGCGCAAGAGCTATTGGTGATGGTCTGGGAAACATCCCTGAGGAGGATCCGAAGACATGTCATTGCAATTTTCTCTACGAAGGCGACGATGGCTCCCCCGTTTTGGTAGTTGCTTGAAGTCAAGCACTTTAAGCTGAAGTCAAGCACTTTAATGAGAGCCGATACCGCTCTCCCTCGGTCCCATCGAAAATTCACCGGTCTCGGTGTCCAAGGTGGTCACCCACTTGTTCTCTGACCGAGCCTTGCAGTCAGTTCTTTTTAGGACTTCCTTAAATAAAGCATCACTGGCTACGGTCAGTGTGCGGGTGGGGGACCACTTGGATCAGTCTGCGTAGGGACCGAAGGTGTGCGGTATTGGTCCTCGTTAAACTGTGCTACCGTAAAGTGCTCGATTTCGCGCGCAGGTCGTCGGGCTACCGAAGCGGGGGTGCCATCCCCTCCGCAGAGGATCAAAATTGTGATGGCATGTCTTCGGATCATCCTCCGGGATGTTTCCCAGACCGTCGCCAATAGCCCATTGTGCAGCTCTAGTGCGACGTAAAATAACAACTACAACAATAAATAAATTGTAATATTTTATCTGCCCTAAGATTTAAATTGCAGTTATATTTTCGAATTATTATTTTTTGGAAACTAATAAGCGACTGATTTAAAAGTGTTTTAATTAGAGTTAAATTAAAAAAATTGATAAATAATTTTCAAACGTTACATTTTAAGAGAAAAGATCTCTTTAATGAGTTTTATAATTGTTTGCAAAAAGTTTTCGATTCGCCAGATAAAAATATACAAAAAGTGAAACTAACACTGCGCTACGCCAAGTTTCGATTTGCCATTATCGGTTTATTTCTGTTAATAAAGATACCTTTAGTAAAAAGTTAAGAAATAAATACAAAATAAAAATTGAGATTAGATAAAGCGTCAATCAGATTTCCAAGCAAATGTTTTGAAAGTCAATTGTGACGCGTTACTTTCAAATCGTACGCAATATAAACCTGCTCTATCGGTTTTTCGAGTTTATCTTTTCTTAAGATATAATTTATAAGTAAAAAAACTGGAAAAAATCGATAACTATTTTCAGTTTTTATCGTGGGAAACTTGCCACTGTAGCTTACAAGTTACTTGTTTTGATGTTGATCTTTGCTATCTTTGCATTGTCATCGTATATTTAATGGTGCTCTAACTTGTTTAATTCAAGTAAATTTCAAAATTTTATATTTAAAGTGTAGATCTTTTATAAAATTAATTATTTTGAAGCAGAATTCATATAAAATAAGTTTTTTGAGTAAGTAATTTGATTTATCAGTCTTGCCAAATGTATTTTAAGGGGGAATTTTGTAGTTTTACTGTCACTTTATTCTATGAAGTTATATTACCTTAAAATATATGTCAAATTTCAATTTATCCTAATTTTGTTGAAAATTTCTCATGAATAATAGAAAAGATAACACGTGCAGAATATTTTTACTTTAGGTTGTTACAGTTTTTATTATAGTTACGATAACATAATTTTTAAGATAAATATCACGCAAAAGTTGCCACACAAATATGTTTTGAAGATTAATAAGAACATTAATAATTATTTATTGATGTTTATATATTTGTCACTCGTTTTAACAACTCGTTTTTTTTTTAATACTGATGCAAAATTTATGTGTGTTTATTCAGTTTTCATAACTCTAGAAATGATTGAATAATTAAAGTAATTATTATGAATTAATAATTAAGCTGTTAATATGTTTAATACATGTTTCTTAAGAGATTTTAGAAAGTTTTAAGATTAAGCATATTTCGTTTGGTTCAGCAATTCTTTTTGTAGCTAATTTATATTGATAGATAATATTTTTTTACATGTACATGTTGCCTACATTCAGAAACGCATGTTAACAATGAGCATTGGCTATTTTAGTTACTATCACTGATCAATAATGTCCCTGTTTTTTTTTTTCACAAACATTTAAAGTGGTAACAAAATTTTTGCTTTAACGATTATAATCACAACAACAAACATGTAAATTAATCTTATAATTTTCCTGACACAATGACTAGCATCTGGCTTGACTTAAAATTTTATTTCAGTACCAATGTAAATGTTATAGGTAAATATAATTAAATATTTTCTGTTTTCTTAAGGAACTGCCACTTTAAATGTTTACTTTAATTTTTATTTCACTGTCACTGTAAATGTTGTGAGTTGCAACAACTTCAGGATTTGTAACTAATGCTTTTGCTTCTTTTATCATAGGCGATAATTTTCATCAATTGAGTATAATACAATTTTGTACAAATTATTTTTTAAAAGCTAAAGTATTTATTTTTCATGTTGCTCTTACAATTCCTAATTGTTTATTATTTTATAATTGTTTTCATAATTTTGCATTTTAGTTTATGAAAACTCTATTTTTGTATAAGCAGCTTAGAAGATTTCCTTCTTGTTTTCGCCCATTTTTGAGCAATTATCTTTCTAACAAAAGAATAGTGGTAAATTTTTTTCACTCATCTATTTATCACAGTTGCAAATCAACATCCCTCAAGCCTACAAAAACAGTGAGTTTTTTTTTATTTATGAATCATTTTGGATTAAAATGCAAGATATTCATATTAATGCTACAAAAAAAAGAGTCTTAAAAATTATATAAATAAATAGATGCGTTGAATTCAAATTAACAAGAGGTGATTTGCTTATTAAATGGGGACCCCACCCTGAATAATTCCAAAAAAAATTTATTGCATTTTTCGAATTTTTGTACCCTTTCTAATGACTGTCTAAAACGATTTCTCGGTACCTAACTTCGTTAGGAAGTTATACAGGAAAATAGAGAGTCATCGCTAAGCAGGTAGAAAGGCCCGCTCGGCCAGATTAGGAGGGTCGACATTCTTTTTGTGTCTCATCCATTCTGTTGACTGTATATAGAAACTTATTGTAGGCATTCCATTTATCGACCATTATATATATGAAATTAAACGTTTTCCCCTACCATAAGTCAAAATTTTAAACGCTTTTTTCTCAAAACGCTGTTTTTTTGACTTGGTCTAGCATTTTTCTCATGATCTATACAACGAAATAAGCTGCTCTTTATTTTAAATTGCGTAAAAATATATTCTTTAGAAAGTAGCATAGGATTTTTTAGATATTTTTATATTTCGATTTTATATTAGTATTTTAAGGAATATTTTTTTAAATGAAAAACGAATTAAATGATTAAGTTGCCGCCATTTTGGTAATTTTGTGAATATCAAAAAACCGCTATGCTACTTTTTAGATAATGTCTTTATGTTTCAGAAAATCTAAACAAAATTGTTTTCCTATGTTGTTTCAGACTTCTAAATCCATGAGGCCAGTGAGGTGCTACTTTTTGATAACCAGCCAAACACGGAGCTGCCACCAACTTATTTTTAATTATTTTGTGAAAGAAAATTTTTTAAAATAGACTTAAATTGTAGCTAAACAACATAAAAAAACAAGGAGTCTCTGCATTGTCTCTATTACTTAAAAAAAGTTCAAGAAAACGGTAATATTTTACCATCTCAGGGTGGAGTCCCTTCTTAAGTTAAGATGTTACAAATAATGTTTTTTTTTGGGGGGGGGGGGGNTTTTTTGGGGGGGGGGAGGGCGAGAAAAAAAATCTAATATTTCAAACATCAAAATTCCTGAGCCATAGCATAAATGTATTTATAAAATGAAAGAAATACACTAAATTTTCCTATTTATTATAGAAGCAAATGAAAAACATATTGGAAATATTTTAAATGTTTTCCCCTTTCTATCACGTCAAAATGTGACATCTGGGTTGTGAGTAATTAAGTTTTGAAACCAAAATCATTGGGTTAATTAGAATGAGGCCTTTGATTTTTGATAATAAAGTCACAAAAGGGCATATGACAACAGGAGGTAATAAGATATGGCACAGTTGGAAAGGAATGAAAGTGGCATCTAGGGATAATTTCTCCATTAAATAAAGTTGCCATTAGTTTATTCTGCAAATAAATGAAGTAAGACATTTAAATTTTCTTTTTTTTACATTTAAAAATAGTAATTTAGCCAAACTTAGAGATTTCATTATCTGTGTTTTATCCAAAGATGTATTTTCTTCCGTTCACTTTCATTATACATCATTTCTGTGTTTATTGTTTATATATTTTTAATAATTGTTTTAATTTCAACAGAAATTGCATTAAGTTTTATTTCTGGACACTCTAGTTAAAATTATCACCACACCCTGGATTTTAAATGACAAAATTTTCGTAATATTTCATCTTTATTTTGAATTATATTGCATGGTTATATAATTCACTTAGTATTTTTAGGAGTTAGGAGTTCTAGATCCATCCTGGAAATTAAAAGCTCTATCTTGCATATAAAATAAAGTTTATGATAGTTTGATTTTCTATTATTAAATTTCTGGGTATTTAATTTTTCTGATTTCTCTTGTATTTTTTTTCAGATAAAATTTTCCAACATGTATGCTTTTTTTTCTTTTGTAGAAAATGTCGTCTCAGTTTATATATCCAATAAATACTCCAATTGCCTTATTGGATTGTACAGAGTCTTTCAACTCTTTATCTGAAAAGGAAAAGCTCTATGCCCATTATTTATCTAGAGCAAGTTGGTTTGGAGGTCTTATTGATTTACCCCAGGTACATAATTAGATTTTTTTAATATAAAATCATTGTTTACCGTTATTTTTTTGTGTTACAAATTATTTATTGTGTGTTTTTTTGTAATGTCCTTTTCGTTTTTTTATAGTTATATTTTATGTCTTTATTTCTTTTCACATTTCTTTATTTCTTTTTACATTTCTTTATTTCTTTTTTATTAAATTATCAGTAGCATAAATGTAATTTGGTATTTCACTATTGTTTTCCATGTTCATGATTGATTCACGATTGACGTATGATAATTTAAAAAATTTTAAAACCAATTATGCTACTTATTACCAATTATGCTAAAATTATATTTTGAGTTATAGGCTCAATTTATCTTATAAAAGGAATGGAATCAGAAGAAATTTTTTCAGAGCTATTGTTTCTGATTGTCTAGTTTTTAAAATTGATTATTATTATTATCATTTAATATTTTAAATTAACTAAAAATTTGACGTAATTTCTTTTGATATATCTTTTGTGACACATTACTTTGAATACTCGTTTTTAAGCTCCTTCATTATAATGTGAGTTTTTGTTGAACAATTGGATGATTTATTAATGATTGGATGGTTGAATTATTTAATTGCATGATTATTGGATAGATGATAATACAGGTTTGTGGTTGGTATGAAATAAACATGGACATATTCTTGGCCTATAATTCTTAATTTGAGTAGAAAATATTACATTTTTATTATTATTTGTATGCAGTATGCAATTTGATAATTGTAACTACACTGTTTCAGTTAATTACTAATTATTAAAAGCAATACAAATATATAAATAACATATAAGTTACTTTTGGTGAAAATGAACTATTAGGTGAAACACCAAATTTAATTTGTGACTCGGTAAAAGTTTTTAAACGAGTGAGTAAATAGTTATAATAAATTTTATTCTGTATAGAGTTATGTTCATTTAATTCATATATTCAATAAAATAAAAAGGCATAAATTGTGTCTTAATTTTTCTGAATTGTAAATGTGAATTAATTAATGAAGAAAGTTAAACTTTTCCAGTGATATTTTATTTATCTTGTTCCTATTTCTTATGGAATAAACTTTGTGTGTTGTTTATCAAAAGTGTGTTAAGAGTTTTTCTAATTTATACTTTTGACATAAATGATTCAGCATTTATTATCATCAAATTATTGATAATTTGATTTTTATCCTGGAAAATTATAACAAATAATGTATTTGGCATACATTTTAAATGAACATATTATTTTTCCAGACTTCTTTGGAGAGTCCATTAATTTTTGTGTTACTTCATAAGTTGTTCTCTATGCAACCTATTCAAGCTTTGAAAGAAATTGCTTTGAAAGAATATGATTTTAATGAAGATGAGTTCAAGGTGACATTTTTTACTATTGCTTTAATTTGACTATATGAAAAAAGTATTTTCTTTAAATTTCATAAATATGTTTATCAAGGAGGAGTTATTAAGTTTGTTTGTTATTAAGTACATATCAAGTTTGATAGTTTTCCTTTTTTTTAGATTTAGGCAAGTTTTTTAAATCTATATTTTAAGTCTGATGATTAATGAGATTTTATTTGCTTACCATTCAGTGAAATCTTTTGGCTTAGTTGTAAAAACTTTCTTCAGTAAACTTAAAAAGTTTTATTGTGATAGAATTATGATAGTTTAATCATCATTTATTAATGAAAATTTAATGGCTATGTTTAAAATTAAGGAAATAAAATGTATGAATATTTTTTTTTATATATTTTTGTTGTTGATAGGTAATGATACCTGAGTCCTATTTGTTTTTGCCCAATTACATGCAATTCTAAACTTAATTTGTCTTTTTTTTTTTTTTTGAAATTTTTTTTCTTAAATTTATTTCTAAAATTAAAGATTTATAAGCATATATAGGAGAAAAATTCTGTCAATGCTGCTAGTGATAGTTTTTATAAAAAAATTATAGCTTTGCATTATGATTCCATGTTTTAATAATTTCCATATCTTTATGTTTGTAAACTAATTAAATAATAACTCATTTTCAATTATTTCTTAAATAGTTCAATGTACCCTTATGCTATTCATTCTACGGTAGTGGAATATTTAGATATTTTGCAGCCTTAGCCAGATCTAATAGATTATGATTATGAGACCCTAAGTCTTAAAAATGAAATTGTAAAAAATAATTTTATTGTCTCATATGAACTTTATACATCATATTATGTTAGTCCTTATTGCTGCCTTACATAAGTCCTTTTTTCCATGTAGTTAAAAACTCAAAACTACTTTTAAAAGCTAAGCAAAAACATAACAGAACAAAGAATTGAAAACAATAAAAACTGGAATGTACCAATAAATTAGATATTTTTTGAGTTAAAGAAAATACAAATCATAGCACCTTTTTGATCAAATTTCCCAGGGAAAGAGGAAAATAGATAACAACTTAAAGAATGACAATTAATCAACTAAAGATCATTGATAAATCATAAAACAAGGTAAAACTGTTAATCATTAATAGAGTAAGAGGCCATCTATGATGAAAGCTGTATGTAACAACTTAAAGAATGACAATTAATCAATTAAAGATCATTGATAAATCGTAGAACAAGGTAAAACTGTTAGTCATTAATGCAGATCTACGATAAAAGCTGTATCTAACAACTTAGAGAAGGAAAATTAATCAATTAAAAATCATTGATAAGTCATAGAACGAGGTAAGGTTGTTAGTCATTAATACAGTAAGATGCCAATACATGATGGAAGCTGTATGTTCCAAGTTGGAGCAATGAATAAGTAAATTATCAGACCTCAGGTTTAGTTTGGAAAATAAGATACAATGACCCTATTACAAATTTTTTGGCTTAAAATAAACACTAATTCTTTTAAAAAAACTTATCAAAAGAATTTAATTAAGTATTTTAACACAATATAGGTTTTGAAATCTAATGAAAATGCTTTTCTGAATAATAAAGTTGTATATATTTGTTTCTTTTCTTTGTTTCTAGTTTTTATCACAATTTTTGTTTTATGTAAACTTTAAACCTATCAATTTTTTTCAATATATCTAACATTATTTCTATTAATTTCTCAGTTTCACGTTAGCTTCAATTGGTTCTACTTTATAAATAACAGTGTCTAAAAATATGTTCTATAAATATGTAAGTTTATGGAAAATAATATTACTTTTAAGTTTAAGTCATAAATAATTTATTAATATTACTTTTAAGTTAAGTTAAAATAATATTACTTTTAAGTCACTTTCCCCAAAAATCACCTTATTATTTATTAAATAATTTATAAAATTGAGGAATAATTTGTGACATTGAAGATATTTAAAGTTTAAGTATTTCTTACTTTAGGTAAGCAAATGATTTATAAATTATTAGTTTTCTTACTTTTTGAGTTAGCTCATATAAACTTCTACTTAATTTTTTTAAGCTTTTACTATTTGATGTATTAATAATTAATAAGTAAAATAACTGATGAGATGATGTTTTGAAGCTAGTATTGTTTTCAGATATAAATCATAACTTTTTTTTCTAAAATTGTGCAATATTGCATCCATTATGTTATTTTTACTTGCTTATTTTCAAAAATATTAACTTTTGCTCAGCTGAAAGTTTCTTATATTTTAATTATTTTAAGTGATTCAGTATAAAAAAACTCAAACATTTTTAAATTTCCAAAGCTTTCAAAGACGACATATAAAAATGTTTTGCACGAACTGTGTAATCATTAAATTTTCATTTAAAAAATAAATGGCTCAGATATTTTGTAAATTTTTTTTTTTGCATGAGAGTTAGTAATTTGAAATTGATTGGTGTGTTATACCAATCAATTAATTTTAATAATGTATTACACATTTTGTCATAATAGTTTTTACTTTTTATTTTAGGCTTTTATTATTTATTCTTGTGGACTAATGTTCAGCATGGGCAATTTTAAGAGTATGGGTAGTAAATTTGTTCCAGATTTACCCAAGGTAATTAAATTAATTTAGTTTAAATGTTGATGTAGTTTAAATGTTTAAATTAAATTTTGTTAGTATTTTATATTACATAGTTATTTTACATTAATACTTATTTTCGTTATTGCATTAAAACTTATTTTTTTGAACTCTTTTGGCTTTTGTAAAGAAGATTTAATGCTCAGTATGTTTTCACTAAATATTATACCATTTATATTAATTAAAAAAAAGTAATTTATTTATTTTCCTAAATTTTAACCACTTTTAATTGATAGAGACCACTTTACAATTAGAAAAAGATAATTATTTTGCTTGACCAAAGAAAAGAAAAAAAAGGTAAAAGGGTCAAATATTTTTCATATTCCTTTCCTTATTCTTCTAACATTACTTATTTTTTAATTTCTGCCAATTATCTTTATTAATAAATTATTTATTAATAAATAAATTATCTCAATTAATAAATTTGATTTGATAGACTCAACAAAAGCTTGCTCATACAAATATCTTATTGCTTATACAAAAACACCTTTTGCATTCCTATTAATCTCTACTGTTTACTTGCATTGTTGGAATAAATAATATTTCATTGAGAAATATTATAATTTTATTTAATAAAACTTTTTCAAACTTGAAGGTAACTATTTTTTAGTATTTACTAAATAGTTGTGAGTGTTACACTTTTATATTTGTTTTATTTATTTAGATTAGATCATAATAAAGATTTTTTTTTTTGAATCAGATTAAAAATATTTTTGGAATATTGTTAAATAATTGTGTGTGTAAAAATTTTATATTCACCTTGTATAGAAATATGCATTTCTTAAATTAACTGTTCTGCATTAAAGTTGCATAATTAACTGATATAACTTTTTCTTAATACTTTTATGAAAAACTTAAAACTATTTTTTATGTGTTACTTTCATATAAAGAATGCCCTTTATTCTAAAATATATAAATTTGCATTCTATGTAAATGTGTGCATTCATAAATATTTTCTTGTAAAACTATTTCTAAACTTAAATATTGATGTTTTGATCAATTTAAGTTTGTAGAAAAGTTTTAGTTACCTAAATGCAACCAAATAAAATTTATAATTAATTCATAAGTTTGCTTCATGTGACTGTTTACTTTTAGTTTAGTTAGTTAAAAGAATATTGAAAGAAACAGCCAATTCTGTCCTCCAAATTATACCTTTGCTCAGTGTTTAATTTTAAATTGACGTGTTTTTTTTCTTTTAATATTTATATTTCCCCCTAATTTTTATTGTTATTTCCAAGTATAAAGTTTATATTTTTTATGTATTCTTGATTATAATTCTCATGAATTTTAATAATGTAAATTACTAATAAATTTATATATATATGTATATATTGATAAGTTTCTTAGTTTCTTAAATTGAAGAATCAGCTGTCAAATTTTATGCATGAAACTTAAATTCTAAATAATTATTTTCTTAAGTTACATTTTTAATATAGATTGTTTTTTTGAAAAAAGGGAAGAACCTTATATAATTTTATAATTTGTTTCAATTTTTTTTCATTCTACTGATGAAAATGATGTTTAAAGTTACAAAAATGTTTTAACAAATATTATTCACGTTTGTTTTTTAAAATTTTCTGTGTTAAAATTGTAAATAATTTCAATCTATAATTTTTTCAATCAAAAGGAGAAATTTGAAAAATTGGTGCTGGCTAGTAGCTTTGCCAAAAATTATCCAGAAAGAGTGACATTTTTGTTATCAAGCTGTTTCAAAAAGATTTACTCTCTTGATGATTGTGACATCCAATTGAATTTTCCAGATATAGTAAGCTAACTTATTGTTTATTTATTTATTTTTTTTAAATTTATGTAATGTGTGATAGTAAGTGAATTATTCAAATTCAAATTCTTTTAATTTGAAGTTGTTATGACTTATTCAATTTCAATTGGTCTGTATAGTCTTGTATGTTATAAATTCATATAAAAATTAAATTCTGAAAAATGTTGATAACTGGAGAAAAGATTTACTCTTTTGATTGTGACATTCAATTGAATTTTCCAGACATTTCAAACCAACTTATTTGCTTCTAAAGTTTTTTTTTTAAAACTTATGTATGTAATGCATAATATTAAGTAAATGATATTAAGTGAATGCAAACTCTTTTAATTTGAAGTTGTTATAAATTATTCAAGTATTTCAATTGCTCTTTTTAATCTTGTATGTAAAAATGAAATTCAGAGATATGCTGATAACTTAAAGTTCAGTTTCCAAAATTTTGTGAGTATGTAATATTATATTGAGGTCTGATGGCTAAATAGTAGTGCTTTGAATTCCTTGCAAAAGGTCCAGAATTCTACTTTCAGACCGGCCATGATTGACTCAGTCTTTCATCGATTCAAGGGGGCAATAATATGATTACTTAGTATGCTTGGGAATTAAACAATCGCCTTCCATGTTTGGCTGACCACCCCACTGGAACATTTGCTTCTGCACCCCAGAGCCTGAGGTCAAGAAACTGGGGTGGGCACTATAGGCCTTTGCCCTTAATAGGCTGTCGTGTGACTTAGTTCATTTTAGCAGATTGTGTGTCCCCTGATGAAGTGTTGTTTTTACTAACATGCATATCGTCAAAACTTTTTTTTTATCTTTCCAATGACCAAGGTTGCAAAAGACCACTCACCACAAAGGGAGGAAGAAACAACAAAATAAACAAACACAAACAAACATGGTGTAAAAATTAATGAACTCAATAAGTCTCTTGCGCGCCAGTAACGGTCACATAAAGAGACATCCCCCAGTGCCAGACAGAGACGAAGGTAATTCGCATCCATCTCAGCTTGAAGGTCACAGAGTGTACAGAAGCAACATGAATCCGATGGAGATGTTTGAGGAGGAAGTCGTGTCCGGTAGTCAGTCGAAACTCAGCAACTGCCTTACATCTTGGCCACATACGAAGATCTTTGAGATTATACCACCAGATCTTATCAGAATTTTTCTCAGTGTATTGGTTTAAAGTGAGATCCGTCATCTTTTTCTTGATTAGATGCTTGGCATTGGTGAGAGGGACAGCTTTCTTTGATGTCTGTAGGATAGAAGCTCCCTGCTTAGCAAGATGGTCTGTTAACTCATTACCAGCTACACCACAGTGTCCCGGGAGCACCCCACAGGCTGAGGTCTTCAAAACTTCGTTTTGCTTATTTTTGGTTTCGAACTTTTTATCTAAATTGTTTATGCGAGACAAATTTGGCTTTTAGCGCTTTTCCATTTTAAGTTATTATTTTAAAGTTTTATCCTAAAATTTTTATCTTTAAATTTGTTTAAATCGATTTCATACCTTGATTAGTTCAATTTAGTCAGTAGTAAAGTATCAGATGAGTGGTAATCTAACTAGACAGGCAATGAATTTAATAAGTTTTGAGATTTTTCATAAGTTTCCTTGTGATAATCAATTTAAACAAAAATATTAATGTTTTTGAAGAAGTCTTATTCAAGGTATGTCCATTAATTTCTGGGCGTATCAAATAACTTCTTTAAAATATCAAGTATATTACGTATGTAAATATTTATTATGTTTTAAAGTAACCACAACTGCTTCTACTCTCTTTTCAAAAAAGTTTCAGAACCAACTTTTAAATTCTTTTTGTTTAGAATACATTTTAATTTTGATGTTTATCTTTTCTTAATGCATTCAACATCCATTATCTTTGTGTCTTTCACAAATATTTCTCAGTTTCGAAAAAAAGAAGTTTGCAACAGGTTATACAAAGAGTATGGTATAAATGATACATTTCTACCATCTGTGAAAAAAATGTTGATGAATATAGTTTAAGGATGTTAAAAGCATTAAACCTTTAAAAACCGGAATTTTTCACCTATTTAACTTGGTTAAATTGACATGAAGTCAAGGAAAATATATTACTTGCTGCAGTTAGAAAAATGTTAATGATTTTTTACCAAAATGCTTTTTATTGTTTTAAAGTTTTACTGGATTTTTTTTTATTTATGAAAAATTTAACTTGTTTGTTTCTATAGTTAATTTTGAACGATAAAACAATTTTGATTAACTATATTGTTTTGTTTTATTCCTAGAGAAACTAAAACTTATCTTAAACATTTAATCATTCATGCTTATTTTGTAAATTGTTTTGAAAACACCATCACCTGTGGTTAATTATACCATTGGGGTAACTTGATCACTTTTGCTGGTTAAATTTGGGAATCATACTTTTGGAACATATGTTTTTAACTTTGGTGGTTAATTTTCATATCTCAATGTCTTTTTATTTTTGGTGGAGTTTTGAATCACATATTGTAATTCTTTTTCCGTTTTTATTAGGTAAATTTATAAATTTTAAGAAATCTATAAGATAATTTTATCATCAATTTTTAAGTTTCATCAATATGAAGACAAGCTCGTAATTTTAGTTTAAACATTCTAAAGCATTTTAAAACATTATCGCAATTAGTTTTTTTTGGTTGTTTAACTTAATTTATTGTACCTATTTGGATGTTTTTCCTATATTTTAAATATCATTGTTGTTTCTTCTACCAGGTAACAGAAATCACCATATTTTTTCTATGAAACTGACTTTTGTTATCACAGGAACACTTAAATAAATAACCCTTGAGTGTGAATTAATTTTGATTTCACAGAAACGTTAAAAAACTGTTATTGATTGTGCTATTATTGATTAGTTTACATATTTTAGGTGAAATTTTAGACATTCAAGGGCGCCGCCGGAATAATATAAAAGGGCGTGCAACCCTCCAACAAACTACACCCCCCCAAAAAAGAAAATTAAAATATTATTTTATTACATTTTGTTTTGTTATTATGTATACTTTCAGCTGTTAATTTTTTTCAAGATACATTACTTCATTGTTAACAAGAAAGTTTGTTTAAAAAAAAGTACAAATTTCTCCTACTTGCAAATTTTGCCACGAGAAACTGTACTGATGGCGCTGTCATTGCTACTGACTTAGAAACTCAAATAACTAGAAACAGTAGTTTCGTTTACTAACGTGTTTGTGCACGCTTAACATTGGTATTTATTGTGTTGATGAAGTTTTACAGTTGTGAGAAGTCAGTTTGTGCTATACACCTTTGTTAAACTAAATAGCTAATAGAAAATATAATATTATTTATATTTTATTAAATGAAATTTAAAAATATAGCTTAGATATCTGCCAAGTTTGTGCATGCTCAGTGTGCATAAGAAAAGAATCAAAGATGACTCAGAATTCATTGAAAAAGTTATAAACAGATTTGGACAGCAAACAAGACGATTGCAATTCTTGTTTGATTAAACAATTTTTAGTTGCTATGTATCAATAATTGCTTAATTATTTGTTTCTGAATAAAAAAAATTTATAGCAAAATTGTTTTTCTGTATTTCTTTAATTGTTTTTTTTTTTTAAAAAAGCCAGGGGGTTGCAAGTGCACCCTCTTGTACTCCTTTGACGGCGCCCTTGTAGACATTCTTTAACAAGCTATATATATATATATATATCACCTTTGATTTTAAACACATATTTTTTTAATCGACATAATAAATGTTCTATTTTAGATTAATTAAATTTAATAGTAATCAAATTATAGAGTTACTTTTGTTAAGCAATAATATTTAAGTTATCCCATACTGTAGGTTACATAGACCATCATGTTTTATTTATTTATTTTGCTTTTGTAGGTTTCAAAAACTTTTGTCCATGCATGTAAATATAGAATGTAGTTGTCGACTTAAGTTTACAACTGTTAATTTACTCTTTTAACTGTTAATTTACTTATCTATAGCAATTGCTCTTAAATTGGAAGACGTCTTCAATTGAAAAGGGGTCTTAATAACCAAAAATGCTGGTAATTTGTTTTGTATCAAATTTATTTTTTAATCCTTACTAAGGTGATTTATTTTCATCATAGGGAACAACAACATATTTTTCCAAAAATTTCTGTGAGGAAGATAAGGAAATTGTAAAGAATTTTTATGAAAAGCATGTGAGTTTACTTTTTACCTTTCAATGTTAAGTTTTTATTTATTGAAAGCTTGTTAGTAGTATTGTGTTTTTTTTTTAATAGAAGTGAAAAATTAATTTTTAAAATTTGGAGTTCTTCAAAATTTCTAACAATAAACTTATGAATTAATTTTGCTTAAATTGTTTATATTTTCAGAGACATTTCTTCTTTGAATTCCAACAATAAAGAGATATTTTAATTTTAATAAATATTTATAAGATTTAAAGCAGAAAACAATGTGAATAAGGCACAAAGGAAAATACATAAATGGGCGTATTACATGGTATCAGTTCTATAAGCAAAATCCTTCCTCAGTGTCTAAACATTAGAAAAAAAGACATTTTGGTGTTTAGATACAGAGGAAAGTTCTTGTTTATAGAACTGAAACTATATTATACGTCCATTTATGTACTTTCAACTGTGCTTTATTCATATCGTTTTTTGCTTTAGTCTACATAGCACAAATGTACCTTATCCTTTGTTGGTTTATAAGATTTATTTATGAATATGAATTTTTGAAAATTTGTTAATTATTCTCTCGTTTGCAAACTTGTGAGTAGAGTACATTCACTTATTACAATTTCTAAAATGAAACATTTATAAACTGGTTTAACGTTCAAGTTAAAAAACTTAAATAAACTACAAAAATATTATGGCTTAGTAGTTGAAGATTTTATTTTATTTATTTTGATTTATGTGATTTTAACAGGGCTCGAAAAAACTCTTTACCCGTCCCCAAGGACAGCTTGTGCAACAATGTTTTTTTTAAAGATTTGACCATTTGATTAATTTTTTATTATCATTTAGCTATTTTTTTAGAGCAAGAATAACCTCACTTTGTTTTGAGAAAGATAATTTGAGTATCAGTTTGCATAATATTTATAATGTAAATTATGTTTACTTTGAGAGAAAAATTATGTCCCAATTAAATCACTTTGACTCAAACTTTAATTTAATACAACATTTTCAACATCATATACATAATATTAAAATTAAACTCTGTGTATTATTTTAATAAGAAAAAGTAAGGTCTGTTTTATCTTTTATTACTTATTAAAGCTTTACTGTGTGAGATGTATATTTCTCTCATTAAGTTATTGTTTTATAATTTTTTGAACAATTATTAATTTTCTAATTTAAAAAAAAAACAATTTTAAAATTAATAAATTTTTCAAGTGGTATTAATATTTCAGAAATAATTATTCAATTTCAAAGTTAATTTGTGTTATTTAGATACAAACATCTTAGTTTCTAATGAACTAGTTGTGTTATTGTTTAAAGATGATACATTAATAAATTTTACAAAACCATTAATGCACTAAAAAAACGTAAGTTGTAATGTGTAGTTATAACAATATGTACTTTTCAAAATCTTTTAATTGGATTAGCATTAGAGTGTGCTATTGAACTAAAAGTCATTAAACTAACATTTAAGTTTAATTTGTCACACCAATTTTTTCTCAGCTCTATTCTAGTTATTTTCCTCACAAAATGGTGCATAAATCTTCACAAACATGTGATTTATTTAAAGCTATGTCACCATGACAGTTTTAAAGTGCTTCCAACTATCCAAATGGAAAGAGGGTAATTCAAAGGACTGTATTTTACAAATCTAATCTTAAAATGAAATTTATTTACCCTTATAGTCTACTTGAAACATCTGAAGGGACATATATGTCTTGTAAAGTTCAAAAGGGTTATTATTCTACCAAAATTAAGGTTTTCTGAGGTTACTCCTCAACTGTTAATGTACACAATCATCTTTCCATTTTAAAAACATTCATAGATCGTCTCTTGAATCCTTCATATATTGAGATATTTGCAACGAAAAGACAGCAAACTTAATTAATGTTTTGTAGTTAAATAAAGCTAAAATAAAAACTTTCACCCATAAATCTTAGTTTTTTTTAAAATTGTCTTTTATACCTTTTGTCCACTTAGTTCTCAAATTATATCTATTGTTGTAAAGAATAATTAGTTTATCTTATACTTTTGAGGTTTGATTATAGTGTCTTATCTTTTTAGAATTTGGAAGCTTATAACACCCGAGTATTTAAAACGGTCAATGATTCTGGGAAAATCTGCTATGAAATACGATTGGCATCTGCTTTACAAACAGGTACTTCTCATTAATTCACATTTAATATTGATAATTCCTTATGTTCTTGTTTAAATTTTTATCAATACAGGATTTGCTTAAATGGATTATTCTGTTTTTAAGGACTACTTATTTACAAGTACATATACTAATCACTAACTCAAGTAATACATGAAAAGATATGTTAAAACTTAACCAAGTTACCTATATATAATATGTACTATATATGTTTTAGATAATTTTATAATTGGACTTTATTGAAAGCTCTCTGAATAATAATATTTACGAAATTCCTTCTCTATTTCCCCCTTCCTATTGTTTTAAAAGTAAATAAGCATACTATTCTGAAAATTCTAAAATAGGGTAGCAAATAGCTAAATATATAGTTTATGGGAAGTTTTGCCAGTTTGTAAATAGTAACTGTGGCTGCTTGAAAACAACCTCTTGTGTACTAACATCAGTTACACCACAACTTACGTTTTTGAAATCTATGTTGTTTCAAAATTGGCATTTTCAACTAGACTCCTTATTTTTAACTGGTATACATTTTTTTTGTGTTATATTTTAGTAGTTAAGATTTCAGTCTAAACCTGAATGCTTTTGATCACTGAACTCTTTTCTGAATTTCACTTTGCACTAAGAATTCTACTATGCAGATTTTATGATTTCTGAAGTAGTACTCCCTCTAGCATATACACTTTCTTATTATTTTCTTTGCTGACAAAATGCACTTAAAAAATTATGGCAATATTTTTATGTTCCTGCTGGCATGTTTATCTTTAACTTCTATTTTATAACCATCGTTGAGCAGCCCACCAAATTTTTAGTTTGTGACTACCAATGCTCAACTCCGTATCGTCATAGTTTTGAACCCATTCCAGAAGACAAAGAAACTCCTGGATCAAGTATTTGGAGAAATTTGCCTTCATGGAGGACTTTTTGATGGAACTATCCCCCGCATTTGCGTTGCATGGAGAGGGAAACCATGAAAACCTCCCACGGTTAGCCTGACGGCAAAGGGACTCTAGCCCATTACCAGTGTACCACTGAGGATATTTCGTGCCAGCACTGTAGTCGGTACAAGTCGGAATTCAAATCATCCAGCCATTGCCGGAATTCGAACCCAGATCAACTCATTGAGAGGGAGCGCTCTATCCTCTGAGCCACCATGGCTCAACTTCCATTTGTAGTTTAAAAATTATTTAACAGATTTTATAATTATATATTTAAATTTACTAATTGTTTTTAATATTTGTGAATTCAGAAAAAAGAACATATCTTATTCCCCTCAGTTTAGCTACCCATTTTCAAGTGATTTTTTATTGCTAATTTTTAATTGGTTTGGATTGTTGTTTGTGTCACATTGGGGCTGCACCAATAGGCTTTTGGTGACAGTTCCGGATTTATTCTTGAGGATGCCTTAAAGACGAGGCTGATGCATATCTGCACTATTTTCCCTCAATTTAAATCAGAGAGTTGATATTGTTATTAATCACCTGGCCTTTGCACAAAGCTTTACAACCGCCCATCTGTGCATGGAGCATAATTACCTTCTAAGAACACTACAATCCAATCTTTAGAACAGAGAATGGAATCTCTACAAGTAGGTGAAGACTTAAGAACTTGCAAAAACTTATGAACTAGGTGGTAATATATAGAAACCATATAATAATTGGAATAGCAATTAATACTTTAATTTATTGATTGTTAGTTGTTAATTCATACTACTTCATTATGTTCAGATATATAGCAAACTTTCATTTTCATTGAATTTGTTTTACTTTTATCATTTCTAGGTGATTCAGAAGAAAAGTCCTTATTATTCTCAAATGATTGTGATTCTCATATGTTTATTATCACTCGTGGCGATTATAGTGAGCTTCTTAAAAGAGTGAATGAATATTTGATGCAAGCCAAGGTCAGTTTTTTATTGTACACTATATTGTTGATTTTATACATTCAATGCATACACTTTTATACTAATGAGCCATTACTTATATTTACTATCTTAAATAACTAAATATCAACCTTACCTATGCATTCAAATTTTGGTATCCATATATTTTAAATTACATGAAGATCTTCATGCATAATAATAGACTATAATCATCCATATGAAATGTCCTATTTTGATTAGTCTAACCAAATACAATAAGTGTCTTTCTTGCATAACGTTGTAAAGGTAGAATAAATTTTCAATGACATCAGTCTTACCTCTAAAATTGCTATCCTAGTTAATTTATTGGAAAGAAAATCAAGTCAATACTGTGCTGTTATTACTGTGTGATACAATATAAATTACGAGTCACAATTTTTTTACCGTTTTTTTTATTGATTTTTTTTTTGTATAATTTTCCCAAATTTTGTCATTTATATAGTCATTAGTTAAAACTGAATCAAAGTATTTGCGAGAAGATGATGTTTTGACTTTACCCATCATAGATACTTTTGTAGGTTCGACTTTACCCCTTGAAGGTAAATGTAGGTTGTCAATGCATAATATTGAAAACCTATATGCAGTGATTCCATTAGGCTTTGGAAACTGCATGTTTTTGAAATTTTCTCTGTCCCATTTTACTAAAAGCTGGATCTTATGTAAAATAATATAAATTTCTACTTTAAAGATATACAGGCATAAAAATAAATATTTAGGGGAATAAAAACTATTACTGATTCTTTCAACAATGATAATTAAATAAAGAATTAAAACCAAAATTTCTATATCAATTTAACTGAGAATTTTTTTCAATTTCTTCTCCTGCTATTAATTCAAGAAGAAAAGGAATGAATTTTTAAAATTTATTTTAATTTTTTGTACACAAATCTGCTATTTTTTAGGGGGGGGGAGAACAAAGAATTATGCATTCTAGGGGTGCAATGTAATTTTTTCTATGGGTTCCTCTTGTGATTTTTTTTGGTGCATTTGGTTTGCTGTAAGCCGTATTGGTGCAGGGGATAGAGCGTTCGCTTGGCAATGAGGTGAACAGGGTTTGAATCCAAGCAATGGCTGGTCAATACGAATTCCGCATCCGTCTTGTACCAACCACAGTGCTGACGTAAAATATCCTAAGTGGTAGACGAATCATGGGTAAGAGTCCCTTTACCGTGAGTCTAACAGTAGGAGGTTTTCTTTGCTTTCCTCTCCATGTTACCCAAATGTGTGTTAGTTCCGTCAAAAAGTCTGCTACGAAGGCAAAATTATTCTCAATACTTTATTCAGGAGTTTCTTTATCTTCTGGATTGGGTTCAAATTACAAGGCTATGGAGTTGAACACTAGTAGTCATAAATCCAAAATTGAGTCGGCTGTTCAACGACGGCTATAAAAAAAATGCATAAGCAGAAAGCCGTCGTAGCTCACGGGATAGAATGCTTGACTCAAAATAAGATAACTCAGACTCGATTCTCAGTGGTGGCTGGTTGATACGAGTTCGGCACCCATCATGCACCGATCGCAGTGCTAATGTGAAATATCCTCAGTGGTAGGCAAATCGTGGAGTTCACTTGACCTCAGGTTAACTGTAGGGGTTTTTTCGTGGTTTTCTTTTTATATAACGCAAATCTGGGTTAGTGCCATCAAAAAATCCTCCAGGAAGGTAAATTTCTCCAAATACTTGATTCAAGAGTTCCCTTGTCTTCTGGATTGGGTTTAAGATCACAAGGTTACGTAGTTGAACATGGGTAGTTGTACACTCAAAACTGGGTCGACTGTTCAACAACGGCTATTAAAATAAAATGCATAAGCAGCATCACTGTATATAAGACAGTAGTTTGGTGCTATTAAAGAAATATTTTATTGTTTAATTTTTTTACAGAATTAAATATTGGTTCTAACTCATAACTGGAAATCTAAATTAATTAATCCCATTTTTAAAAAACTCAGATTTCTTATTTTGGAAAGCATGTTATAGTAAGCTGTAAGTCTAATAATGAGACAATTTTCAACATGAAACATTTTTATAATTTCCTTGTATTTCCATACTTTTAAAAGTTGACTCTATTTTTCAAGTCTACTAAAAACATTAAATTATTTCCATTCAAATTTTTTCCATTAAATATCTTCAAATAATTAATATTCTTGTCTACAATGAATCAAACAAGTGTCTTACTTCATAAACAGATGTACGCTGCCAATGCTACTGAAGAACAAATGATAGAAAAGTATATCCAGAGTTTTCGAACAGGATCTATTGATGCTCATAAAGAGGGATCAATCCTTTGGGTTAAAGATAAAGGACCCATTGTTGAAAGGCATGTTTTTAAAATTCCATTCATTACTTCAGAATAATTTTTAAAAAAATGCATAGTTTGAATAGTTTTTGCTACATTTTTAGAATTTCACTAATTGTCTCACAATTGTGTAACGAAATTTTATTTCCAAATACTACATTATTTAAAGTGTTTACTAATTTGGCATATTGTATTATTTTATTTTTTAATAACTTTTTGAAATATTCTTCGTTATTGTGTATTTAGTAATGAAATGTATATAATTGGTCTCATAAATCATTAATATTTCAAAAAAGTAAAAAAGAAGAACCTTATTGATTTAAGTTTTACAATGTAGTAAAAATAAGTCTTAAATATTCTAAAAAAATGTATGGATTTTAAGATAGAGTGGATGATCTTTGACAGTTAGAATCATGGGCATGTTTTTTTAAAGGATATTTAATTAATACTTTCTCATTAGATTTTAATGATTTAAAAAAAAAACTATAGATCATAATGTACTGCTTTTTTGAGAGTATTTACCTCGTATTTCTGAATATAAGCACATCCGTTTATAAAAGCTGTGAGTCTCCTTTTTTCTTTGAAAATTTACCCAAAATTCAAAATCCATATGTAAACCGATGTGAAAAAATAAGACATACTTATTTTCTATTGTCTTTTGGATTACCCAGTCATCTTAGTTTAGTTGTTTATCTTTGTTCAGAAATAAAAATCCTTTAAAAGTTCCACTGGTTTTTCTTTCTGGTTCTTTTGTTTTTCCCTCTTTTCTTCTCAAGTTTTTTACTTATTAGTCCAAATTGATCTCATCAGCAGTTCAATTTGGCTAGAAGCTGATGTAAATCAAATACTATCAGCTAGGGCAATCTTATGTCTGACTTCTTCATGCTCAACTTTTGCTGTTTTAATTGTTTTCTATTTTACGGGCAAAAATGTCTGGTACAGAAAGAAATATTCTTTTCTTATTATAGTAATTTTAATGTGTTTCCTTTTCACTTGCTTTTTTCTTGTATTTATATGTTTTGTATGTTCTCCAGTGTTATACTTAGATATCTTTTATTAATCCTCAACCAACAGGAAAGGATTTTTCTTGGAGATGTTCGGCTGTAATATTTCAAAATTAATGGATCCTATTTTAAACCGACCTCCTTTAGCTTTTAAAAACTTTGCAAAATTTCTTAAACTATGTTCGGAAATATGCGATATTGACTTCTTTGTAATAAGATACGTCAAATAAGAATATAATATATAGCGAGAATAATCTATTAATAATAATGATAATATATATCAAGAATATTAATAAGAGTATGAAAACTTTTTTGACAGGCCATAGCATAATGTGAACATGTTATTGTTTTAGATTACTTTATTTTTTTATCATCTTGAATTTTCCCTTACTTACGATTGTTAACTGCTCACTAAACATAGATTAGTGATTGAATGTTTATTTTAGTTCATACTTTTATTATAAATGTTTATTTTTACTCTTTTTTTTTTAAATGAAATTTTATAAATACAAAACTATGTTCTTGCTTGCATGAAAATGTTAATTTTTGAATAACATCTAATTAACACATTTATTTTTTCAGTTACATTGGATTTATTGAAACATATAGGGATCCAGCTGGAATGAGAGGAGAGTTTGAAGGTTAGGACTGTTTTATTATGATTAACATAATATAAATGAAAATCGTTTCTTTTATATTATATTTTTTAGTTAATTTTTCATTTCATAAACACTATATTTTTTGCAAGAGCTTATGGCTGGGCCCTGAGCAGACCCAGACCCTGGGACAATTGCCCCTTTTCCTCCCTTGAGTACGGACTTCACTACATCATGTGTTAATTGCATGCATAATTTTCTTAAATTGTCACATAATATAGAAATATCTGCTACTTTTTCATTGAAATTCTTGTATTCCTAAATTTCCCATAGAGTAACTTTTGTTCTTGTTAACTCTATAGGTAGGTACGTAATTTACATTGCACTATAGCTACACAATGGGCTGTTCTCGACAGTCTGGGAAACATCCCTGAGAATGATTGTGTTGAAATGACTTACCCATTATGAACATAAATAATAACAAAATACAAATTAATTTTAAAAAAAATGTTGTTTACTGCATTGCTGTAAGAAAAGCAATAAATTCTGAAAAATGCATTATGCCTACATAGTTCTAAATTTTACCTCTATGCTTTACTGTCATAAATCTGCTGTAAAAAAAACAGGAAGAACGCCTAGTTTTCAACTAAGTGTTGTTATGTGAGTTCATGCTAAGGTATTTTTTTTTGGAAAAAAAGTGTATTCTGGGGAACAACCGCCTTGTTGAAAGTATTGTTATTTAATTTTTATTCTCAAGTGCTACATTATCTTTATCAAGATTCTTTTTATGCCAGTCTGGGGCATAAGGGTTTAAGTCTCGTCCTCCAGCGCTCGTGGTCCAAAAGCCGACTCCCTATCTAAGCTCCAGCTAGACCATTCAAGCACATATCTTTCACCCACTATCATTCTTCATATTAATTTTGGTCTTCCTCGCTTCAACGCTTGATTTCCTCTCTGCAATGGGTCTCGTTGACTGTTATAGTTACTCATTTGAAAATATGTAAGGCCAATACTAAAAGAAAACAATTTTTTTTGAAATTCTAAATAGATAAAACTTCTTTGAAAAAGCAGCAGAATTTTAAAAAAAAGTAGCAATAAAGGAAACGAAGACGTCGGCCTCGGTGGTCATATTTTTATTTCCTTCATTTCCTTTATTATGTAAGGCCAAAAGATTTTGAAAATCCTGCTTAGAACTTTAGTTTGAAATGAGTTTTCTTGAGATGTGGTAAGTTTTCAAATTCACACCCATAAAGTAGGACGGATTTGAATTGAAGATAAGTTGTGTCAACTTGATTGTTAATGCTGAAGAACTCCAGATTTTACTTAATGTTCTAAAAGCACCACACGCTTTGATAAGTTTGGATGCAACATCTTCGTCAGTTCCACTTGAGGTAGACACTGTTGAACCAAGATAACTAAAAGTATCAGTTTCTTCGATATCTGTGTTTTGCACAGGAGTATATTTCGAGACTTTCTGAATTCTGGGTCTTTTTTAAAGGAACGGGGGATTAGCCCATAGCCCAACTTTCAAGAGGAGTCCCCATTAATCGCCTCTTACAATATACAGGGATTGGAGGGAATATTCTGCAACCTAATCCCACATGGAACTCTAACGCCACTCAGTGAGGAAATTTTTAACTATTTGCTTTCAATGTTTTTTTTCTCCAAAATTTATTGCTTTTCTAATAATAAAGCAGCAAGTGGCACAACTTTTTTCTTAAATGGCTAGTTTCAAAGCAGGTCAACCATTTGATGGACACTTTGTATCTCCTCACCGTTTAAGTACAATTCAAATGTTGTACCATGTTCTAAAATTTCATACACTTGTTACTTGATCTATTTTTTTAAACCCATCCATGTGACTGCAGTTCAAATAATTATAATTTCTTCTATGTTTGTGTTTATAAAAATATTTATTTAAAACTTATAAGTAAATTAATTTGTTGGTTTTTTCATAACATTGATTTAAAGGGATTATTTCTTTTTTTTCTCCAAGGATTTGTGTCTGTTGTTAACAAGAAACAAAGTGAAAAATTCTCAAAACTTGTGGATGGAGCTCCGCATTTTCTGTCTCTCCTGCCTTGGCCAAGCACATATGAAAAGGATAAATTTTTACTTCCTGACTTTACCTCACTGGATATCTTGACTTATGCTAATAGTGATATACCTGTTGGCATTAACATACCTAATTGTAAGTTCATTTTTTTATAAACAGTAACCTTTGCAAAATTTTCGATAGATTACTAAATCCTGTCTTTTTTCACTTACACGTTCAAACAATATAGGGAAATAAGTCTTAATTTATCATTATACATAATTGCATTTAGTTTATTATTTATAATACATAATTGCATTTGATTAATTATTATACAGAATTGCAATTAAATAATTTTTATACATAATTGCATTTAAATGTTCATTATACATAATTGAATTTAATTAATCATTATACATGATTGCATTTAATTGAGCATTATACAAAATTGCATTTAATTAATCACTATACACAATTGAATTTAATTAATCATACATAATTGCATTTAATTAATCATTATACATAATTGCATTTAAAAAACCGTTATACATTATTGAATTTTATTATTATACATAATTGCATGTAATTAATCATTTGCATGATTGCATTTAATTTATTATGCATAACTGCATTTAATTTATTATTATACATAGTTGCATTTGATTAATCATTATACATAATTGCATTTGATAAGTCATTATTCATAATTGCATTTAATTGATCATTATATGGAACTATATTTAATTAATCATTTTACATAATTGCATTTAAATAATCATTAAACATAATTTAATTTAAATAATCATTCTACATAATTGCATTCAATTAATCATTATACATAAATGCATTTAATTAATCTTTATACATAATTGCATTTAAATAATCATTAAACATAACTTAATTTAAATAATCATTATACATAATTGCATTTAATTGAACATTATACAGAATTGCATTCAATTAATCATTATACATAAATGCATTTAATTAATCTTTATATATAATTGCATTTAAATAATCATTATATAGAAGTGATTTTAATTAATCAAAAACATAATTTGGGTTTCACTCTCTGCAGCAGCTTCTGATCAATCGGTACTTGTTTGCCTTGGAAGTAAAGGACGTTGGTGCAGAGTGTTCACTATATTATTACATTATGTTGTTGGTGGAGCCTTAAAATCCTTTAACTCCTGCCCCATGACGGACTGTTGTGAGAATGATTTACTTTTACACAAACGCAGGTTAAATTGACTCTAGTAAATAAACTTAATTCAGAATTACCCTTATCTTCTGAAGTTGTTTCTAAGTTAAGACATTATACGACTAATAGTTCATAAAAAGAATGACTTGGTTTTAGATATTTATATTTTCGAAGTTATTCACATAATAAAATAAATGATGCAAAAAAAATGAAAGAAAAATATACTAAGATTTTTAATAGCTGCAAATATTTGATATGTGACTCTCTTCTTACATGACAAATATCTAATCGTTATTTAAGACCAAGGCACTCAGTTTTATTTACTCTTTGGCACTACGTATTATGAAAGTACTTAACCTCTCTCGCAACACATTTTCAAACTTTCCGGCTCTTAAAATTTTTTTGATTTTCATGAGTTTAAGATCTCACTCAAATTCATCTAGCCATTGTTTTTTGACTTTTCTAATACTTCTCCTTCCTCATATTTTCTCCAAAAAAACTTTTTTGTATTTTTGTACACAGCTCTCCCAAACATCTCTCGCACCTGTATGCATGAAAAAAAAAACAACAACCACTGTATACATCTATATGCATGCATACTGTCGATTCTAAATAGAATGTCACTGGTCATTCAAAGGTCAATGCGCTTTATAACTTGTACCTGTAATATCGCAAATGCACATATACAAAACATATTTAATTATTCTTCATAAAATGCTAGATTAATTTGGACAAAACAATGTGCTATAATTTAAAAAATAAGAAACTTATAAAATAATTGATAATAACACGAATTGTTTTTAATGGTAATATGAGTTGAAATAGCATTTAAATTAGTAATTAGTATATTAAAGATAAAAAAAAGCCTTTAAAATTATTATCTGGTTCTGAGTAGCCATTTTGGATAAGTAAAATACATCCAGATAAGTGAAAAGACCAAAAATAAAGCATGCAAATGGACTGAAGTTTCTTGAAAAGGCTGAAAAAGTTTTGAATGACTAAAATATGATTGAAAAATTTATAATACCCATTTAAAAAGAATTGACAAAAAAAGAAAAAGAAAAAAAAAGCATCAAATGTTTGTAAAAAAATAAGTAAATCGCAAACTTTAGTTTTCCATTCTTTTTCTCTAGCTCCCTAGCCATTGCCCTAGTTTCACAATGAATATTGCCTAGCTTCCCAATGTACCTACAATGTGGTATGTACTTTTGAATGAGGTACAGTAGAGAACCGATTATCCGGAACGATCGGAACTATCGCTATTCCGGATAACTGATTTTTCTGGTTTTCTGAATCGCTACAAAGAGCCGTTTTTTTAGTGTTAAACCCAGTTAAAAAGAAATATTTGGAAATAATCTTAAAAATAAGAAAAAACGATGAGGTAATACACTAATGATTATTTCTGAAATGATGGTAAGGTACTTTCAAAAAAGAAAGAAAAATCCTAAAATCTTATGAGGAAAAAAAAGTTTTTTTTAAAAAATTGCGGGAAAATTTATCGAATTTCGTTCTGGTTTTTTGGTTTTCCGGTTTTCTGATTTCCGGATAACGGGTTCTGTACTGTACTAGGTATATTATGCAAGGCAGTAGAAACGGTAGTAGGTAAATGTATATTTTATATGAACCAGAAAATAAATAATAAGATTTTACATCATTAATTTTGAAAACCTGTGAAAATTCAGGAAATTTCTTGTTTTTGTTGACCCGCTGGTAGAGGTCTGTTTTTGAAAATTATTTCACAACTATGTGAAAATTTTATTTATCAGTTTTCATTGTCTTAACCAAATGTATCAATATTCATTATATCTATTCATTTTAGATGTTGATATTAAACAATCTGTTGGCTTCAAAAATGTATCACTGGGAAATGTTATAAGTACAAGTGGTAAAGAACCTCCTAATTACCTGATTAAATCTGATCAAGTATGTATTCATTTTAATTGGTTTTTTTTAATTAAATGCAACCGGGCCTAATAATGGTGATCCCATATTTTATAATATTTTGGATTTAATGAGGAAAATGAGTCTTTAGTTTAGTACTAAACTGAACTCAGTGGCACAACAGCCNATGATGGTAAGGTAAACATCTTTCAAAAAAGAAGGATTCAAAAAATCTTATGAGGAAAAAAAGTTTTTTTTTAAAAATTGCGGGAAAATTTATCGAATTTCGTTCTGGTTTTTTGGTTTTCCGGTTTTCTGATTTCCGGATAAAGGGTTCTGTACTGTACTAGGTATATTATACAAGGCAGTAGGAGCGGTAGTAGGTAAATGTATATTGTATATGAACCAGAAAATAAATAATAAGATTTTACATCATTAATTTTGAAAGCCTGTGAAAATTCAGGAAATTTCTTGTTTTTGTTGACCCTCTGGTAGAGGTCTGTTTTTGAAAATTATTTCACAACTATGTGAAAAATTTATTTATCAGTTTTCATTGTCTTAACCAAAGGTATCAATATTCATTATATCTATTCATTTTAGATGTTGATATTAAACAATCTGTTGGCTTCAAAAATGTATCACTGGGAAATGTTATAAGTACAAGTGGTAAAGAACCTCCTAATTACCTGATTAAATCTGATCAAGTATGTATTCATTTTAATTGGTTTTTTTTAATTAAATGCAACCGGGCCTAATAATGGTGATCCCATATTTTATAATATTTTGGATTTAATGAGGAAAATGAGTCTTTAGTTTAGTACTAAACTGAACTCAGTGGCGCAACAGCCCATGGAGGGCCAAGGCCTACTGTGCCCATCTCAGTTTTCTTGACCTTGGGCTCTGGGGGTGCAGGAGCAGACGTTCTAGTTAAGTGGTCATCCGAACGCGAAACCCCCAGTGTTTAGTTCCCAAGCATGCTTGGTACTCATTTATCGATCCACTGAAGGGATAAAAAGTTGAGTCACCCTTGCCTGGCCCGAAGATCGAACCCAGGACCTGTGGCACGGGAGCACAAAGCGCTAACAATCTGTCACCGGGCGTCTTAGTTTAGTACAATGATGTAAATATGGTATTAGAAAGACACTGTACAATGTACTATTATAGTATAGTTGTATAAATTTAATATTAGAAGTATACAATGTACAATTATAGTACAATGGTATTAATGTACACTTTCACCTAGTCATTTTTTTAAACTTTTTTTTTAAATATTTAATGTAAATAATTTTGAAAACTTTAAGTGATGAAAGAGAATTTAAAAAAGGTTCAGTGGGCAACATAAAAAAATATTGACCACCCTGAATAACTTTTGATCTAATGATCGGGACTCCACGTTATTGAGATCTTCACGTTTCAAGGGAATAACCTCAAATATCCTACTTAATTAGGACAGAGGATATTTTCAATTACGAAATAAGACACAAAAATCTATTTTTTCTCAATAAACCTGGGTTTTTTTCCCCGACGGATTCAGATTTCTCCCCACCAAAAAATAGGGGTTAGCTGCAATCTGGGAATAATGGTCCCAATAGGTAAAGCCCCCTTAGGAGAGCTGTCCAAATATGGACTCCTTAATGTTAATTTTACTTTTTGCTTATTCAGCTGTATTTAAGCGAGTATAAAATTTTTGCACACCATAAAAATTCATTTATTTGAAGATGATTCTATGCAAAATATAACTGTTTGTAAATATTTATCATTTTTTACTTAATAATAGTGAAAAAATTTTTGAATTGTAATGTATAAAATTTTTTACACCATTTTAAAAAAATGTAGTTTTAAATAGAGTGAAATCGGTAGAATAATTCCCTAGAAATCAAATTTTGAAAAAGTCAGATATTTAAAATTCGATTTCTCGGTCGATTTCGCTCAACTTTTGTATTATACCATTCAAAATTTTATTCTTTAGAATGATGTCAAAAAATTATATTTGTTACCATTCAGAATTTTTCTTCTATTGTTAAATAAAACAATAAAAAAATAATAAATATTTTCTAAGAGTTATATTTTGCACAAAATTATCTTTGGATAAAGGAATTTTATAATTGTGAGTAAAAAAATTTCAATTCACTTAAAAAGTTCTCAAGATATGGTACCATATGCAAAAAGTAAAATTTGGATTAAGGGGACAAAACTTTGGAGTGCTTTCCTGACCAAACTATTGGGACCATATTTCAAAATTTGTGGCTACCCCCTATTTTTTCAGGATCAGAGATCAGAATCTATCAATAAAAAATAAAAAAATTTAGAAAAATGTTTATTCAGAGAAAATACTTTTTGGTGTCTGATTTCGTAATTTAAAATATCCTCTGCTCTAATTAATCTGCATATTTGAGGTCAAACTTTTTGAACCATTAGGATTGAGTCCTAGAACATGAAGATCTAATCATAAGACCAAAAATCATTCGGGGTGGTCTGCTTTTTTCCCGCACTGTACATTACATTCTATACGCGAATACATACATTCATTACGCGAATACATACATTCATTACGCGAATAAAGTACGTAAAATAGTGATTACTCCAATTCAAAATTAGGGTATCGAAATATGGTATAAAAAATCGTGTTGAAATGGCCGAAAAATCGATAAATAACTCCCAAAAAAACGAGGTGGATTTCCGGTGGAATCGCCGTAAATTGACCATGTCAGAAAATTTTTACTCAAATTTGATATTCACATGTCGCATTAACAGTGTATTAAAATTATCGGAATTCGGTTGACCATGTAAAAATGTCGTAAATATGAGAAATATTAGCTTAAGTAACTACCGGGAAAATGATCAGAAAAGGACATGGACGTGGATTAACGACGGAGTCGCCGTGCGTCTTGCTCATCAAAAAGTGATTACTCAAATTTGAACTTCGGACCTCACAATATTATCGTATTAAGAATACCAAAGTTTAAAAAATCATGTAGAGATCGCCGAAAAAACGATAAATAACTATCGAAAAAATGATTGGAAAACAATGAGTATTAACGGTGGGATCGTTGTTAATCTAGATCGTCAAAAAGTGATAACTAATTCGAAATTCGCGTGTCGTAATCGTGTTAAAAATATCAAAATCTGAAAAAATCACCTGAAAAAAAGATGGAAAAAAAAACGATTGCAAATCTCGACCATTAAAAGTTGAGACAATTTTTGCTGTCACGTTTTTCTGTAATTAGTATTTAGTTTTTTTACTAGCAGTTTGTTAGTAAAAAAATTTGCCATTCTAGGAAATCAGCCACTGTCCTTGAGTACTTGTTGGAAAAAAAGAGGCTGATATAAGGTTTTATTTCAATACTTTATTTCAGGATTTATTTGTGGAGCACTATCCCTCTGCTTTAGAGCTTCAAGTTGGCTTGCATGAACTTTTGGGTCATGGAAGTGGCAAACTGTTTCAGAGAGAAAGTAATGGAGACTTTAATTTTGACATTAATAGTGTTCTTCATCTGGATACTAATGAAAAGGTAATATGAATTTCTAAATATTTTTTTATTAATTGTTGTGTTTATCCTACTTTGTGCCTGATGGCACATAAGGCCCTTATATTCTTGCTCCAGCTCATTCGGTCTTTTGCACAAAATCTCTCCCCAGACCAGCTCATCCATTCCGCCTGTCCTCTTTCTTCTTTCACCTTTCTTCTCCATGTTAGCATCTACCTCTTTTTTGTTTGCCATCTGCTGTCCACGTTAAGGCTATTGATGGCATTCTTGCAGAAGGCATTCTCAATACATGACCTATCTATTTCCATCTTTTTCTTGTCATACTGATGGTAATTGGTTCTTGCCGGGTTTTACTACAGAGTTCTGAATTTGATATGGTCTGAGCCAAGAATATTCTTGGAATATTTTTCAAACATCAGTTTTGCCAACTATTTAGTTTTGTACTCTAAAGTTTTGTTAGTTTCCATGCTACTAACCCATAAAACAGTACACTTCTTACCATTGAATTAAAATATTAATTTTAGTCTTTAACATTCATACATTCATTTATTCACCCACAGATCATAATTTTCACCTGAACCAGAGAACGATCAATCTCCAATTCAGTGCCCCCAGAAGTTTTGATTTGTTATGGATGTCTTAGTGACCCAACAGATTTAACGTGCATCAGTCACCATTTACTTACCAATGTCTTTGGCCGACGGGGATCGAACAAGGGCTTAACCTCCTCCTAACCAGGCTTTCCTGTCATACATCCAAATTATAAAATTAATGAATAACCAATTGGTTGGATTTCTCATAAATTATAACATTGCCATTTATGCATTTATTTTTCATTCTACCAAACATGTCCATTCAAATTGATTTTCATGGTCATGATAGGTTTTTTTATTTTCTTCTCCTAATTAAGTTGATGATTTAGATAATCTTTTAAATGAAATTTTCTTTTTTATGAGGACTAATTTAATGGATGAGATTTAATTTCAGGTCAAAAGCTGGTACAACTTTGGAGAATCATACGATTCAGTGTTCGGTTCTCTTAGCAATCCATATGAAGAGTGTAAAGCTGAATGTGTAGGCTTATATCTATGCACTGTTCCTGAAATATTGGAGTAAGTACTCATTATGATATTTTACTTCCATTTTTAAAACTGTACACGTTATATTAACTATTTTGTTAATTTATTTTATTATAAAACTTAAGAAAAAATGTGCACCGTTTTACAGTTTACATTCAAATATGTTAGGTTTTTAAAAAAAAATTTTAATAGCAATATGGAGAACAAGAGCTTTTTTTATTATGCAATGAGTTAATTTCACATGTAGCTAAATAAATGATTTAAGAATTGTCATGCATCTGCTTGACTGTATTTTTGGTTTGCCCCATGCTTTATCTAAAAGCATAGAAATAAAGCATAACTAGGACAACTCACTAAATGCAAGAAGTATGAGCAAGGAGTTCCATTGGCTGGAGACCGGCTTGATGCTGCGCAAAGCAAAACTTCAGACACTTTATTTGACTTAATCATTACATTAATTATGAATGAAAAAAAGTGAATAAAGAGCATGTACCACATCAAAACTAACTCATAAATTTAGGCTGATGATGAATACGCAGTGAAAATACAAATCTGCGGTAAAACAAGCAAATAGAAACAAGCAGTAAGCACTGAAATACGAGTGACAATTCTATTTAAACTCTCACATAATTTGCATAATGTTGATGCCAACACAGTTTAACGTAAAATAAGCTAATTAACGTAAAATAAGCTAATAAGCGTAAAATAAGCACAGTTTAGCGTAAAATAATATGATTCAAAAGTATGAATTCTGGCTAGTAACGTCAGTTAAATTGGCATGGTCGATTGTCAAGATGTTACATATAAAAATAGGTTTAATTGAAAATTAGTAAAACCAATAAAAAAGCTTATATAACTAGGAAATGAAAAGAAAAATTAAGTTTGAATTATACGATGTGAATTCTACAATCTAAAACATTAGGCAAAATATGCCAGTGTTGACATCTTTTGATTTTTCTGTGCTAATCAACTATTAGTGTGTAATCAAAACAGAAAACAATTTTAGATCTTTTTTGCTAAAAAGGTAGTTATTACATTGAAATCATTTGTGAAAATTTACCAAATTTAAAAAGCTTTAGAAAGAAATAATTTCTTGATTGTAGCAAACTTCAAATTGGATCATTCTTCATTTAAAATTATTCCTAAAAGTGATTTAGGTTTTTGTTTTTCTAATTAAGTCAAGTGATATAGTTATTTATTTTTTAGAAATTATACATTTCAAAAAATTTTTATGAAAATATTTTTATTGAAAGGATATTTAATTTAAAAAAAAATGCTGTTAATAAATATGTATATCATATATGTATATCATATATGTATATTGTAAATATTGTAAATATTGTAAATATGTATATTGTAAATAAATATGTATATCAGGGCTTGAAAAACCACCCGTCCTCGGCGGTCAAAAATTCCCCGCGGACAACAAATTTCTCGAATCCAGTGTCCACGCGGACGGCCATTTTCCCGTTAATGTTCGTGATACATTTTAAATTTTTGTTATCTTACAAGAGTCTAGCGCCTCACTTCTAAAATGACCCTCTAATCTCGAAATACAGCAACATGCTGCACATGGTGGAATTGATGTTTTCTCTGTCTGGGAGTACTGCAGCTGTTGAAAGGGGCTTTTCAGCAATGAACTTACAAAAAAACACATTACTTACTGGTCTTAAACAAGAAGCGTTAAACGCATTTATGAACATCTACCTAAATGGAAAACCTCTTTCAGATTTCTGTGCAGAAACCTCTGTAAATCATTGGCTTGATTGTGGAACTGGCAAACGTCATATTTGATTCATTTAAAAAACGCAGTACCATCGGATAAATTGACATGATAATTGACAGATAACTTAACCTTTGTTATTTAAATTATTTCATCAAAGAAATAAATTATTTCATAATAGAAATACTAGGTTTTACTATTAGTAACCTAGTATTTCTTTTATTACTGTATAATGTAATCCTACTATTTGTAATCCTAGTAACTACTAATTCATTGTGCAATTTATATAAATGTTTGTAATAAATAAGAGAAAATTATATTTTTATTTATTTAGAAGCGGCGAGTTAGTGTCAAAGGAGGACAGGTACATTGTTGGACAAGTTGTCCTCGGGGACGGCTAAAATTTCTGAGTTTTTTCGAGCCCTGATGTATATATATATTTCTTTTTTTTTTTGCAGAATATTTGTTCCTGATCAGAGTTTAAGAGAAGATATCATGTATGTCAATTGGGTTATGGTTGTAATTGCTGGATTAGGTTCATTAATTATGTATGAACCTAAAACCGAAACTTGGCTTCAGGTAAATTTCTTGAATCCTCAACCTTTGTAAACTTTAAAAATTTTTATAATTTTTTTCATTTTTTAGGTATATTTTTTACTGAATATATTATTAGTATAAATTACAGTAGAACTATTTTTTTTTTTTTTTTTTTTGTTNCAGGGAACTGTCCTTGCATCAGAAAGGTCCTGGGCTTGAATCCCGGGCAAGGCATGGATGTTTCTTTCTCTCTCTGTGTGTTCTATGTCCTTTCTCCTTTGTGTGTGAATGTGACCCGCCCTATAAATGGATTGTGGTCGTGTGAATGGCGTGGCAGAAGTCAAATTCCTGGCCATAGATGGCGCCACTGAAAAAAACAGGAACAATCGCACCTCCACTGCCTAAACAGGCATACGACAACAAAAAAAAACTATTTTTTTAGAGTGATAAAATATGAAACTGTAATGAATTGAGTGAGCAAATGCTCAAGAATTTTTTTTTCTTTTTAAGCAAATTAGGTGCAGTATAGTCTCGATATTTGAAGACTTTTTATGTCAAAAAAATATTTTTCACCTTTGCATTATATATCCACTTAATGTTAATTTCAATTCCTATGTCGAAGGGTTTCTTTTCAAAACCTTGCTATGTCAAATTTTTTTGAAAAAATCACAATGTAAGTTCATTATGAACCAATTCTTTTCTATTTAATGCATAATTGTTTTTGTCTTACTTTTAAAAATAAAATTATCACTACTGTATTTAGTCTTATAGTCAACTATCATTACATATATATTTAAAAGTAGTTATTCTTATGTTTCTTGACTCTACTTCTTAGAGTAGTATTTTAAAAGATATTTTTTTTTACTTTTTAGAACATATTTAGTTCTTGAAAACTCATTATCTCGAAATTTTTTCAGCATTCCTTCAACTCTGAAATATAGAGAATATACTGTATTAATGATTAAAAAATAATCTGTGAGTAATGATTGTAGTTTTTAAATACAGTAGGGAACCGATTATCCGGAACGATCGGGACCATCGCTATTCCGGATAACTGATTTTTCCGGTTCTCTGAATCGTTACAAAAAGCCGTTTTTTTTATTGTTAAATCCTACTGGAAAAAAAAATTGGAAATAATCTTAAAAAGAAGAAAAAACGATGAAGTAATACACTAATTATTATTTTCAAAATGATGGTATGGTAAACATCTTTAAAAAAAGAACGAAAAATCCTAAAATCTTTTTTTTATTAAAAATGGCGGGAAAATTCACCGAATTTCGTTCCGGTTTTTTGGTTTCCGGATAACGGGTTCTGTACTGTATTCAATAATTCAGACTGAGCTTTAGAAAACAAATATTATCTCTATCTAATACGTTTTTTTTTTTTGATAATTACCAAGGGTTCATTTAATGTTAATAGTTAGTTATAGACTCTATTACAGCTTAATTTGAAGTTTTTTTCTCCATGAATTATTGATGTCTTATTAACAAGATGCATAGTGTACCAGTGATGTGGTCTGCTGACTCTAGTATGTCAAACATACCAAATATATCCTAAACGAAACAACAACAAAAAGTTATGGAATAAATTATTTTTAAACAAATTATTGGGAAGATAATTCCCCAGCATCCTAATTGCTGTGCAGATATAGGTGATTTGAAGATTTATAGATGAATATATTATATGATTTGTAGGTGGATATATAGATGAATAGTGATGACTTCTAAATGAATACAGCCTCTGATCTATATCAGAAAAATTGTAACTATACTTAAAATATGCATGCAAAAACTTCTTTTTCTTCATTATTAAAGCTGAAGGATAGTTAGTTAATTAGGAATTAATTTTACAAAAGCCATTTGTGGCCATACTGCACCTACAACTTGGTTTATAAAAAGGGAAGATTAAAATAATTCTGAAGAAGATTATAATAGTTCTGAGTGAGGCCATGGTGGCTCAGGGGATAGAGCGTTTCCCTTCCAATGAAGTGAACTGGGTTCGAATCCCATAGATGGCTTCGCACCCAGCTCACACCAGCTTACGTAAAATATCCTCAGTGGTAGACCCCTTTCCATCAGGTTAGGCGTGGGGGGTTTTCGTGTTTTTCCTCTCCATGTAACACAAACACGGGTTAGTTCCATCAAAAAAGTCCTCCACAAAGGCAAATTTCTCTCAATACTTGATTCAGTAGTTCTCGTGTCTTCTGGATTGGCTTCAAATTAACAAGGATACGGAGTTGAACATTAGTAGTTGTAAACCCGAAAAACTGGGTTCAACGACGGTTATAAAATAAAATAATCCAGAGTGTTAAATTGTATTGTTGCGTTTTGCAGGAGTTTGACCAGATTTTATCAAAAACTTTGATTGTTCAAAAATGTCTTCTCGTTTTGAAATTCTTTCTTTGGTCTAAATAGAATTATTATAAGTGGGAATTTTAATAGATGAATATAGTAGTATAAAATTCATATTTTAAATCAGGATCCACTATTAGTAAAAAGGGATGCAGAAATATGTAAGTCCTGAGTCTCCAGAACTTATAATTTCCAAAGAATCACAAGTGTGTAGTGAGCAGCTGCAAATTTTTGAGGTTGACCAAGTTGGTTGGGGTTTTATCTCCAGCTATTTTATTTTATTTTATAACCCTCGTTGAACAGCAGACCCAATCTTGGGTTTACGGTTACTAATGTTCAACTCCGTATCCTTGTAATTTAGATCCCAAACCAGAAGACAAGGGAACTCCTGGATCAAGTATTTGTAGAAATTTGTCTATGCGGGAACTTTTTTGATGGAACCAACCCACATTTGTGTTACATGGAAAGGGAAACCCCCATCGTTAGCCTGACGGCAAGAAGTCTGATAATCCGTTTACTACCGAGAATATTTTACGTCAGTACTGCTGTTGGTGAGAGCCGGGTGCAGAATTCGTATCGACCAGCTATTGCTGGGATTCGAACCGGTTCACCTCATTGGAAGGTGAATGCCCTATCCGCTGAATCACCAAAGTTTTGCATTTATGACATCCGAAGCTGGTACCCCCTGACGACGTCAGCTTTGGCTGTCATATTTTTTCAATATTTTTTTAAAACTTTTCTTCATTGTCTCATCTGAATCACCATGGCTCTTATCTCTGGCTATTGTAAGGATGGTTGACAACAATAACAGGCTGCTTAAAACCAGAGGGAGAAAAAAAGAAAGAAAACTTCCAGTGTATTCCTTCATTATGTTACGCTTACAAGGAGATGCGAACAGGCTCAATATTCTAGGAAGTTTTATTATTGTGAAGTTTGTTCATATTTACATGAAGTTTTTACCATTCATATGAGTTTTCTGCAATTTAGAAAATTCTAACAGGTCGTGAGCCTAAAGCAAATGTAAGAAAATTAATATCACAACTTAAATAAAGTGTAAGGTTTGCCACATTTCGAGTCAACTAGTACAGTTAACTAATACATTAACCTAGTACAGTTTAATTTTATGCTTTTTTTATTAACTTGAATTTTTGACTACTTTGCAATAAGAAGCTGTAGGTTTGTAAGTGTGACAAGTTTTTGAAGAAGTTAAAAAACTGTTACTGTTGAAATATTGCTTTACCATTTTTATTAGTTATATTATTTTTTATTGAATTTTTCTAATTGATTAATTATGAATATTTCTCAAATTCCCTTATGCATTTAAAGGCCCACTCACAAGCTGCATATGTGATTCTTCAAGTTCTTTTGGAAGCCGGTGGAGATTTTGTAAAAGTCGAACAAATAACAGCATCTGATGGCAAGCCAGACCTTTTGTTTACTTTAGATCGTGGCAAAATCATGTCAGTAGGCAGACCTTGCATTGGAAATTTCTTGAAGAAACTTCAAGTATGGAATTATTTGATTTCCTAGTCTTATTTATGAACTTTAAATAAAGTTTAAGTTTCTTTTTGATAGAAAAGGGATTCTAACTCCTCCATGTTTAATGTATTAAAAATTATCTAAGTACAATTTATTTATCTGATAATTTTATAATTAATATCTTTTAAAATTTTTTGTTTTATTTTCTTTATAAATTTTTTTTATTGAACCTAGATGACAAGTTTTAAGATAAAGTTTTTAAGACTTTTTCATAGTTAAAATATATGAAATTGGGTACTTGCATAAAATCCTACTGACCATTTTCTTCAAGAATAAAAATGGTTACATTTAAATACTATGTAGCACTATTATTAAAAAAGCATTTATTAAAAGACCCTTAACAGTCCAAAAATATTTTAAGTCTATTTCTAGGTATAAATAATTATAATTATCTTAGTAATTATAATAATACATAACTGATTTAATGTAAATATGACAACAATAAGAGTGATAAAAGTAATAAAATAATTTACCATACCTGCAGCATTCCAAGTACCATGGTTAAGTCTATGGTGACATTGGTTTAATTTAATCATTATATAGCACTATTATATATAAAAAAAACTTAACTTTCTGAGTTTAGTGAGGAAAATAGATTAAAAAACGATGTAACTTTCATAATAAAAAGCATTTTGATTACTTGATGTATGCTTGTATTATAGATAAAATCGTTTTCTAGTTTGATTTACAATATTTTTGTTTTATTATGTTATTATTTTCCTTATTTTATTGGATTTTAAGATAATTATCTGATAAATTTTTAAAGCTGTACAAATCAACTGCTGATGTCTCGACTGCCAAAGCTATGTTTGAAAAATACTCAGTTGTTACTTCTGAAGGCTCAAATCCATTTTTGAAGTACAGAGAAATTGTTCTGGAAAGACGTAAACCAAGAAGATTGTGTGTGCAAGCAAACACTGTTGTTGAAGGTGAGTTGTTTTGTGCTGGATTATTTTCTTGTCCCTGTGTAATTAAAAATTGTTAGAGATGCTGCCAGGTGTCCAATTTAATGTTCTGGAATTCTAAATTAGGTCAACTTTTCATTTTGTGACGTAGCTAAATTAACTGAGCTTAAAACCAAAATATAAATATTTGCTACAGCCAGGTTTCCTCTTTGCTCGAAATGTAAACAAAAACCTGTATTGTGTGGCCTTGAGAAAAAATCCTCAAGACTAAAAGTCTGGGGCTGCTGATATAGTAACAAGTGAGAGCACATTTCTAATGGGGATGCAATGGAGGAATGAAGGTACCCACATCCTTATTCAAAGTAACTTTTCCTCGTAACCATGGTACCCACCACAACGCAAGACTGATATCTGGACAAATTCTCCTGAAAGCTGCACTATACTGAAGTGTGTGAAGAGGATTCTTTTTTCCTCAAACATACACAAAGTAGAGGTCACTACATAATGGAACCAGTTGAGTCTCTTTCTTGGCTCTCCTCAATATGAATCAAATATTTATGTTTAAGACTGAACATTTAAGAAGCTCCTCCCTATTCCAATTTGTATATTAGTTCAAGAATTATAACCAGATAAACTTGTAGCAACAAATGCCATGTGGGCTGCTCTGTTAGACTGCAAAAACGTTATTATAGAGTTATAAAAGTTAATTTGACGTGCTGAAAGGGCGATTTGCATTTATGAATTTAAAGAGAGTCTTTTCAGTATTCCCATTTGTTTGCAAGTTGTGGCAGTCTTAAGTGCTTTTGCATAATTTTTTTTGTTTGTCTTAAATAACGACTATTAATCCATCATTATTAAAAATTTATCTCCTTTGAGATCTTTATTTTATAAGATTGTGCTTAATGCTTAACTTGTCAAAAATATTTTTAAAAAATGGAATAAATGTAATAAGAATTAAGAGAATGAGAGATTAAGTGTTGCCAGATATAAATCTTAACATTTATATCAAAATTTTTAAAAATATAAAAGACTCAATAGAAAGTCGTTTCTAATTTGAACACTTATATTCATATGAGATTAGCGTTTTAGTAAAATTACTTCTAAATTATTATTATTTTTTTGTGTTTTGTAATCTGTATTGCTAAGTTAAAGTATTTTTTTCTCGAGAATAGTACTATATAAGTAACAGCTTATTTTGTTTCAGTAGATATATTAACAAAATATATACATTTTAAAATGCATATTTTATGAACAAAATTGTTTTTTATTTGAGAAATATTGATTTTTAAGAAAAAGAAACGAAATTGAATGAAAATAGGTAATTGGTGAGGGCAGGGGTGAAGCTTGCTAGTCTTTAAGAACTAACAAGGAGGTAGAAAATTGTCCACCCTCCAGCTTTTTAAGACTATTTTTGCCTACTTTGTTTCATTGTAAAAAAAAACTTTTTTTTCTCCAGTTTACTGTAAATAAAACTACGTTATTATAGATGTAGCAAAATACATTTTTTTTTAATGTTGTGCTCTCAAACTATTTTCAGAATGTAGCCTTGACAGAAACTATTTTCAGAATGTTTTCTTTTTAAGAGAGCTATTTAGCTGAAAGATTCAACTTACACTCATGCTTAAAATTGAAGTAAAAGGTGAAAACTGTTGAGAATTATAATTGGGTTATTTATTTATTACAAATGTAGCAAACTACATTTTTTCTTAAATGTAGTGATTCAATGCTTTTTTTATTAATGATAGAAAACTTCTGAGTTATAGGGCATAAATTTTTTTAAATGATACTTTATTATATATAAATGTATTTAAAAAAAAGAGATTATTGGTAGGATATACACTTTTACTAAATTCGAGTAAATTAGTAACTTTACTACAGCTTGCATACACAGCTGCAGATACACTGTTTCATAATTTTGTTTAACTGTTCATAAACCAAATAAAACCTAAATCAATATTATTTGAATGTAATATACAATGCCTATTTTGACATTTTTAACCAATATTTCAATTCTCTTTAGATGAAAAAGTAAAACTAATAAACTATGAAGCATCACCAGAGGGAATGATTCAATCATGGTTGGATAGATTTAAGAATGAAAATGTAGATGATATCCTTGTAGACATCTGGCAAAAAGACAGACATCATTTTTCATGACGTTATTTAGAAATAAATTTCTAATTTACAACTGTTGATTTCATTATTGTATCATTTTTTTTATAACACTCATTTGACAGTTTAGTATCCTCTTGTTTCTTAAAAACTTTTTTTTAAAATCTCTATGCGCTATTTTTATGGATAAACTAGGTCAATTTCTAAGTATTTAAATAATAAGGGAAAAATTGGAAATTTTTTTAAACACTACCACAACTTTTCAAACAATTTTAACCTTTAACTTAAAGCCCAATATGGAAATCTTAAGTTAATCCTCCTTAAAGAGATGAGCTTTTAACCGCCATCTTGAATTTACTAAATGAATTTGAATTTAATAAAAAAGGGGGAAAACTTAGAAGTGAGTTATTGTTATCTAGACAAGTGAGTTATTGATTTTTGTGTATATTTTATGCTTAACCCATTGGCATAAAGACCAAGCTGACAGGACTAGTATTTTGTGAATATAAAAATTTTGACTTATGCCTATTTGGGTGTCTGAAACTCTTAGCAAGACAAGTGAGGTATTATTTACTATTATTACAAATTTTTTTAGAACTTACGATAGAACCTCACGCTATGATGCTTGTTTTTGCCTTGACTACGAGAGTCGTTATGTCAAGCATCGACTGTGTGTAATGATTTTTCCATTCTGTCACTTATGTTATTCATAAACTTAAAGCATTCTATAAAACAGTTTTACTCACTTTAAAAGTTGAATTTTTTTTTTAAATAATTGCTATTAAAATTAAACAAACATACCAAGTGAAAAGTTTCAGAGAAATGGCATGATCGCAGTAAAGAGTGGCAGTATACACAAATTTTACTTTATGCTATGATACTGTGTGTGGCTGTTAGTATTAAAAATTTTTCTTCAAATTGAAGAAATTTTTTTTTCTTTTTTATTTTGATTGCACAGTAAATTTTCTGAGAGACATTGAAACAACTTTTGGCTTTAAAAATATTTTTTTTAAATTGATAAAATTTTAATATAGTAACTGTATATAATAATAATACAGTTACTATAGTTTAGTATAGTATTTTAATATAGTATAATTACACAAAATTTATACTAGAAATTTTAGAAGCTAATTTAATATTAAAAAAAACAACCAAAATTCAACATCAGGAAATATCTTTTAAAGTTAAGACCTATTTTTTTTTGAAAAAATATATAAATTTAATAAATAAATAAATTTAAAAAAAAATAAATTTTTTTTTTTGAAAAACTTTTAAACTCAAATTATTACATTTTCTATGATTTATTTTAGGTATTTTATAATTAATTCTTCAATTTTTCCAGATTGATAAAATTTTCTAACTTTTCCCCTATTCTATAGCTACTCTGACTACTTTATATATATATATATATATATATATATATGTTACCGTTAAAGTATATAATGCAGTTATTTCATAGAATACCTAGTTATTCCATTAAATAACGGATTGTGTCTGTTAAAGTGTGTAATATGTTATTAATTTGACACTTTAACTAGTTATTCTATGAAATAACTAGGTATTCTATAAATTAACTAATGAGAGACAGTTAAAGTGTAAAATAAACAATTTATCTAAAATGAAATAACTATTTATTCTATAAATAAATTAATGATAGACGATTAAAATGAAAAAGATGCGATTTATCTAATTTATGCAGCGTATAAATGGTATTTATGGAAACGTACCATAAAATCATTTGTTACAACAAGGATTACTAAAATGACACCTAAAATAACACTTGGAATTACAAAGAACATTATTTCTAAAACAAAAACATTTTTTGTTGTCACACTGGGTTTTACACGAGCATTTTTTAAAGCCCTGAAAAGTACCTAAACTTTGAGCTCTAGCATATAGATTATTTTACACTTTAACGGGCTGCAGATCGTTATTCTATGAAATAACTAGTTAAACCATGAAATACAAGAGAGTTTTACACTTTAACGGACACGATCAGTTATTTCATGGAATAACTAGGTATTCTATAAAATAACGGATTTCATANAATCGCGATGTTGGATTTTAAGAGTGCGTGAATAAGAATCGCGATGTTCGATTTTAAAATAGGGTGAATAAGAATCGCGATGTTGGATTTTAAAATTGCTTGAATAAGAATCGCGATATTGGATTTTAAAATCGCGTGAAGAACCACAATGTTTGATTTTAAAATCGCGTGAATAAGAATCGCGATGTTCAATTTTAAAATAGCGTAAAGAAGAATCACGATATTGAATTTTAAAATCACGGGAATAAAAATCGCGGCATTGAATTTTTAATTCACGTAAATAAGAATCACAATGCATAATTTTTAGAGTCCGTGAATACTTATCGCAACAAGTAATGTTTAAACCGCGTATAAATACGAAATTCGATGTTTGATATTACAACCGCGTGATAACGAAACGCAATATTGAAATTTAAAAATATATATGAATACAAATCGCGATATTGGGTTTTAAAAACGTTTAAATACAAATCGCGATATTGGGTTTTAAAAACGCTTAAATACAAATCGCGATATTGAATTTTTAAATTGCGTGAATGGGAATTGCGAGTAATGATTTTGAAATCGTGTAAAAACGAATCTCAACAAGTAACTTTTAAATCAGTTAAATAAGAAAATCGATGATTTACATAAAAATCATCTAAATAAGAATCGCAATTTTAGCAGAATCTGGCCCAGTTCCTAATATTTAAAATTCTGTAAATCAGTCAATCAAAAGAAATCAAATATCAGCGGCCGAAACGAAACTGCTTAGGACTTTTTTTCTTTTTTCCAATCTATAGCGGAAGTCGCGATTGTCAAAGCAACAAGTCGCAAGTCCGACTATATCGTTCATTCGACTCCCCAAAAGTTTTTGGAACATGGTCGGAGATTTTAAAAAGTCTTTCATCCCTGTAAAGATAAGAGAGTAGTGGAGGAGACGGCATTGTTTTACCAAGGTCAACCACTTTTACCCCAGCCAGCAGATTGACATGTGAAGAAAGGTTTATTGGGGGCTTCAATACTCTCGCTCCGCGGAAGAAAAAAAGTTTCAACAAATTATCATTTACTGCATAAAAATTTTTTCCGCGCGGAAATTTATGAAAAAAAGAGCGGAAGATATGGAAAAATCTGAAAAAAAGCGGAAATCAGCGGATCCGCGGAAGAATCACATCCCTGTATGATATCTGATATGGCTTTCTAAGACACGTCAAATGTTCTCTATCAAATTAAGATCAGGCAAGTAAGGTGGCTGGGACATTCATTGGAATTCATCATTCTGCTTTTTAAACCACTCCATCATAATTTAAGCCTTATGATTTTAAGTGCCACTCTGCTGGAAGATTGCACTTCTATTTGGGAAAAAGAGACACCATGCATAAGTGCAACTGATCCACAATTATGTTCAGATAGTCAGCAGCTTTCAGTGTCTGTTCTACCACAGCAAAGGGGACCTATAACCGGTCAGAAGAACACCAGCCTGTGTATGACCTATTAGCCTTGAAGAAGGTGTGTCCGATACGACCTGGTGAATGAGAAATCACGATTCTTCTGACCAGACAACTGTCTTCTAGTTATCCATGGTTCCGGACCCACTGTAAGCATAGTTGATGATGCTTGGTCAACAGAAGCAAACGAGTGGGATGTCTGCTGCACAGTCTCATATACCACAGTGCCCACTGAACTGTATGTTTCGAAACCCTTCTTTCTATTTTGCTGTTAGCTGAGCTAATCTGGTGGCAAGCAAGCAAGGGCAGTTCCCGGCCTCCCTTTTCTTTGATGAAGTGTGAGCGCCAAACGGGTTTTCGCCAGCTCTGGTTTCTCTGTCATTATTACTTAGCATAAATTTTTACTACTGCAGATCATCATAGTTACCAGTTGTGCAGTTTGGAAGATACCTGTTCTGAGTTTTCGGGCTATTATGAATCAGTAACCTTTCTTATCACTTGCAAAAGTAGATAAATGCAAGAATGATTCCTTATCTTCTGCAATAGCAAAGTACCATTCAAACTTAATCATGTGCCCTTCACGCCATCAACCAGACCAATTAATTGAAAAATGTGAGGTAGGTCATAATGTTTTGGATCTTCAGTGTGTGTGTGTGTAAATACATATACCTTATGTATAATTTGTATATCCTCTTATTATTTCGGTCCACCTATGTGAACCTTCGCTTCTAAAAACATGCTATTTTTAGTTTTACTCTCACTGAAACATTTGTGGGCATTTAAGCTTTCTGGGGATTTCAAGAGATGCAGAAAATGTAAGTTATTTGGATAGAATGCCACATAAACAGAAGTGATTTTTGAAAAATGACACAAAATCCACGTGCTTGAAAATGATAGTAACTTTACATTTTATATAATTTAGTTATTCTGAAAATAATTTTTTCTTCTGACTTAGTAGTTCCGTGATTTGCATAAAGCCTTTAAATTTATATTTAATTATAATATAGTCAAGAACATGCACGTATGTGGACCTTAGTATCATATGGCGAAATTTACAACAGCATAGAAGTCAAATATGTAATACGTTGTAATATTATGAAATCTACATAAGATATATATATTTAGAGAGATTATACCGATTGAGTAATATTTTTATGTGAATTTTAATAAATTGTTTTATGTTAAGTTGTTTTCCATAATTTTGTCTACAAGAATTATATACTTTTTTATAATTAATGGTACATTCTTTTCTATTAATTATTTATTTTGAATGGTATGCATAATTAAAATAGTTTTGAAACCAATATTTAAAGCCGTATTTCAATGTGCTTAAAAAAAAAACTAAATTATTAATAAATCTATTCATTTTTGCATTTAAATAGCCTGAAATATAACAAGTATGCATGTTTGTTTCTATTTTAGTTGCAATTTAACATTTGAAATATTTATATTCTTTTACTTACTTAAGACCCTAGATCCATGTATGTGGACCTAAAATTATTAGCTCTCTGGCTGTATAATTCATATTTGCTTTATCTTACTATGGTAGTAAAATAGAAATTCAGAACTGTAAAATATTTTCTTTCCAATATTATTTTATACTTCAGTAGTGAAGAAGATATAAATAAGAGAAATGAAAGAAAAATGAAGAATTAAAGATTTATAAGCATAAGCTGCAAGTACATAGTAAAAGATAAAAATGCAAAGAAAACAAGGAATAAAATAAATAAATAAAAATGAGTTAAAATTAGAAAAAATAACGTTATTTTTTCTAATTTTCTTACTTTCCTTATTTTCTCTGCATTTTTATCTTATATATAGACTATCGAACAATAGACGATTTAGCTATTAATTCACCCTTCCTTTTGAAGCCTGCAATTCTTTTCAAGAAAATGCAAAATTTTTAAACTGTTATCATTAGGGTTAGCATCATTAGCTATTTTTACAATTTAGCAAATAAAATTCATGAATAACAGAAAACAGACAAATTACCACAAAATCAAATATTTATTTTACAACAGTGGAAGGTTACAACAGTTCAATTTCTTTTATGACAACAATAGATGAGTTATTTACATGCGGAATATTTCTGAATTATGTTTTTCTAATCATCTTTCTCTTTCAGTGCACCAAATACTTCATCTGGTACCTGTCTCTCTTCTAATTGAATTTCTGTTTTAAAAAAAAGAGCAAATTATGATAATACCCGTACTACTGATTTAAATATTATTTCAATAATCATAAACTTTACTCAGAATGAAGGCACATAAGCAAAACTCCTTAAAACTGAAAATCAGCAATATTACAGCAAAAAATTAAGGGTTTTTAACTTTAAAGCTAAATTTTTAATTTATTTTCCAAGCTTTCAGGGAATTTTATAATCAAATCTAAATTTTGTTGTGATTACAGAACATTAGAACTATTTGTCATTCTTTTGGTTGTCATTAATATTTTTCTGGACAGTTTAGATCAACGGTCAACTCAAAATTTATTTTCAAAAAGAGCCAGGACTAATTTTAAAAGATTTAAATATTTTCGAATTTTTAATCTAGTTGAATTTAAACTAGCCAAATAAATTATAGTAATCTGGTAATCTGGATAGCATATTATTTAAATATTTTTGTACTTTTAGTCTAGCCAAATACCCAATTACAGTAATTTGGATATCATAGCATACATTGTACAGTTAAGTGCTGATTTTTAGGATCCGCTGGGATCAAAGCCGATCCGGGTAATTGGAGAACTTTAAAAAAACGGCTATGAGAATGTTTTTAAGTTTCTTATAAGTTAAGTTTCTTAAGTTCCTTCATACTTTTTGAATGTCAAAATCCTCACATTGAACTGGGTGTACAAAATGTAAGGTTCTTTCCAAGGTCACTGTAGGGCAAAAGAAGTTTTTTTTACCCTTTCAGATATTCTGAAAATGAAGAACTTTCATGAAGGTAAGGAAAACAAATGGCCCTTGAATGATCTGAATAATTGGACAATCCAGTATATCAGATTTCGGATAATCCGTGCTCAATTGTGCTTCTCTATTACAACTTTTGAATTCCAATTCAACAAGAGCATGGCATTAAGGGCTGGACCTTGCATTTGATCATTTGCTTATGTATTATACTGCTATTCAAGATTGTAACATTTTTAATGAACCTTTTGTTTTCACTATCATAATTTTAATCTTCATCAATTTTTTTTTTCTTCGGTGGTTAAGATTGTTTTACAATGTTTCTTTGCTAATAATAAGCTGTTTTCATAACTGTTGAGTCAATTTGCAACTGATATTTATGACTGTTAAATAAAGTTTTGTCTAGAATAGTGCCCTCTAGGTAATTCTAAACATGACACAATACGGAAAAAAGCAACAGTTTTGTGAAATTTAAAAACATTTGGGAATTCAATTTTTAATATTTAGAAGATTACTCCAATGTTGTTCTGATGGGCTCATAAAAATGTGTGAAAATGAAGAATTATTCATTAAATTTGATAATTTGAAATAATCTAGCTAAATTGGAGGTTTTTAAAAAGGTTTGATAATTTTTTAAATATTTAATTTGTTTGAGCTAAAGCCCAGATAATTCTTCTTCGCAAGAAGGTACATATTTTTTAAAATTATAGCTTTACTCCTCCACTTAAACTACAGTTTCTTTTTTTTAAATTTTCCTTGGCAAAAGAGCTTTGAGAAACATTGTTAAGTACAATTGCTTGCACAACAATTTTGTATCTAACATACACGTCCAATATAAATGTTAAATGGAAAAGTATCTCCAGTGTCAATATCTTTTAATCTAGGACAAATAAGGAAATGCTGTCTACTCATAGAACCATCCCCCCCTCCCGACAGAAGAAGTTGTTTTACCAATTATATTGTAATACAGCTGAAAGTAATTATAGACTGTAAACATATAAACAGTAACACCTGTCTTCCCTTTCAAACAAAAGGAACTCTGTTTTTTATCTTATAAAAAACACTCCCATCTTTTCATGGTAACAATATCATTGTACTGGAGTATTTTGATGTCCTAAAATTTGATCATGATCCAAGAAAATTAAAACGTAAAAAATACTATAAGAAATGTTGTGTTAAAAACTAAAAACTAGGGTTTGTGATTCTAACTTAGAAATTAAGTTAATCAGAAGAAATTAAGTTAACAGTTAAATTTTACAAACATATTAATAGTCGAAATATTGAAAATAAATCATAATAATACATTTTAAACTATAGAACTACATTGAAAATTTTTTTTAAAGTGATGGATAAATTAATTAGCATAAATTAGGTCACCTCCATGAACGAACCTCTTAAGATTGCTTCTCAGTTCACAAATGTATTTTGTACACAAACGTTTATTAAAGTATTTTTTTTTATTTTGAGCGCCTTATATATCTGACAAATATTACATGTACAGAGTAAATTGATATAGACAGAACATACCTTCAATTTTTTCATCTTCATCACTGTCAAAATCCAGATCAATTTCAGCTGGATTGGAAGCTTGAGCTTCTTCAATCATGGCCTTCTCTTCTTCAGTTGTTTCACCTCTGAACAACAAATAGTACATTAATCCAAATTAAGCTAATAATAAATAGAGCCCAGATTTTGATGACTTAGAAACAGTTAAAATTGCCCTTAAAAACATCAAAAAATGCACATAAATAAAAAAATTCTCTAGTAAAAAGAAAGAAAAATAGTTTTTAAACATCTACATTGACTCATAGTTCTTAACATCTATATTGTACTGGTATATATTTCAAAAATTCAATTTTAAGAAATTAAAAGATATCAGAGCTTAATTGGATTATTAAATGCTTTTTAATGTTTTCAAATGTGAAAGAACCTCTTTCAATCATTTTCTCCACATTAAAAATTAACTTCTCAAAATAGCTAGATTTAGATGGTTTGGGTGCAGGCATTTGTTAAACACACTGTACTTTTGTAACCAGCTGTAAATCAACTAAAGCTCTTCTAAGTTATTTAAGACAAGAACAGGCTACAGGAGTAATTTATGAAAATTGTAAGAATTAATTAAAAAGAGTTCAAAAATTACCCTAATATTAATAGGAATATCAAAAATTTAAAAAAAAAAGCCTTAAAATAAAAAATGCCCAAGAGATACTAAAATAAATATATGCCATGAAATAAATGTCAAAAATAAAAATGTCATCAAAATCCAGGATTTAATATAATAAACAAATAAAACTTTTAAGTTTTAGTCAATTATATTTACCTAACAAACAACACCTTTCCTCTGCTCATCAATGATGGCTCTCCAGTATTTGAAATAGCTTGAGCCTGAGCCTCTAAGTTTTGCATCACATTAGGTTCAATTTCAGGGACTAAAATGTATCAGGGAAAAAAACATTACAAATGAGATAAACAATTATTAACAAAATAAACAATTGATTCCAAAGACAATCAAACTGTTATTAAGTTTTACCCCAGCAATAGCTTTTTGGGAGGGACAAATTCTCATTTTCTACCTTCAACAAAATATACCTTTCAGCATTACCTTTTACCATAATTTTTTAATAGGTTAGCCAAATAATGCTTTTTATCCTTAAATAGGACAATTTGTTTATATTCCATCATTCAAAAGCTATAAAACAATAAACATGCAGAAAACAATACAAATAAAAATCTTATTGTTTGCCACAAGACATTACTGGAAGAAAACAGATTGTTAAGATATTTAAATTAGTAGAAATAAAAAAAATTTATGAGTGGGATATCAAACTGTTATGAAATTTTTCAATCAAATATTATGTGGACATGTTTTTAGCAGTTTAGGTATTTCTTTTCTCCTTATCAGCACACAAAAGGAAATCCCAACCCCCCTCCCATTCCTGTGGCAGAATTTTTTCGAGCTATCTGCGATAAAACTCCCTAGCAATAATATCTTTCTGAAAGATATTTTCAATAATAACAAAGATGTATAATACTAATTTAAGGTAACAAAACTGCTGTATTTACAAAAAAAAACAATGATTTTTTTAATTGAATATGTAATTTATTTTTGATTTTAATATTGGGAGAAGGATGCACCAATTATTTCCGTTATGGCATTTTAAAAATTATCATCACATTAAAAAAGTAATTAAATATCATGAAATCTGTAACAGTAATTACGGAAAAACAGATTGATGACAAAATCACGTAAATCAGACTCTTCAGAAAGGCATGTTTCATTTCAAGATTTGATTGTTTTAATAAATAATATCGGGTTTTACAAGCTATGTGGAATTCAAAAGCAAAAACTGCCAAAAAAATCGACAGAATCATTACCATAAATGGGCAATTCGAATTTCCTATATCGCCTGAAATATATTGGGAGATCTAAAAACCACGTAAAATTAATGTCAATCACGGCTGAAAATTCTGGCTAAGTATAAAATTTTATTTCTATTAGATCGATTTAGTATAAAATCTATTCTTAGCATTGATAACCCCACCTTTTTCCATTAGTTTTTTTCTACAGCTCAATGATTAAAGTACGCACAATTTTTTAATATCTTTTTGTATTGTATATTATACGTATCTCCTCTAATTTTTATCGGCAGATTTTTTTTAGAATATAATGGTTTTTAAATTTTTTAAAAAAAATTTCTAAATATTAATTTAATATATATTTGTGTGTTACCGGCAAAGTTTGAAGGCATTGTACATAATGCCTAAAACTAGCCGGCAATGTATAATTATATTTAAACGATTTATATTTAACACATTTCCTACGCATTCTATAGAATGCCAATAAAGAAACCGGCAAAGTATAAAATACATCTCAGATTTCACTTTATTTCTGTAATTCAAAATGTCATTCAAGCCTACCATGATGCAACAAGTAAGTAAATTTCTTATTTTTTATATGAAAATTTTGTTTCCTTAAAGAAAGGCATAAAGTGTGTTTTGTACATCTTTCATTTTTTCTTAACACATTTTGAATACATTTGTTTTAATGGCACTCTCATTATCTTTTCAGAATAAAATTTTTATTTTTGAGAAATGCACATCATTAACTTAATAACCCATAGCTGCCAACCTCTAGTTATAAAAATGCAGAAGATAGACAAATAAAATGCAGAAGAAATGAGTAAAAATGCAGAAGATTCGCAAGCACATACTAATTACCAATAAATTTATAAAAGAAGCGGATTTTAATTATTTTAATTAATTATTTATTTATAAATCCACTTAATATTAGCAAAAAAAAAAGCAATACTCATCTTTTTTTAAAACAAAAAAGGAAATATCTTTTAAAAAAACTTTCGACCAGCTACTTGATGGTACAATATTCGATTAAAAATGTAGTTACGGCCCTGCCAAACGCTGTTACAAGAGGAACAGCGACGTCTGACTTAAAGAAAATACTAGCTATCAGGCAGATGGGTAAAATGCAGAAGATCTTATCTTCTGCGCATAAAAGAGGAAAAAATAGCTAAAATAAGTAAAAATGCAGAAAGCTTCTGCAAAATACAGAAGGGTTGGCAGCTATGATAACCTCATCAGGACATTTTTTTATACTTCGCCTAAATAGCATTTGTATTCTATAGAATGCCTAGGTATTATATACAATGCTGGCGTTTCATACTTTGCCAGTAACATATATATATGAATAAAAAGTAACTGAATACCTTCAATGCGAGCAGCTGCAACAGCAGCACTTAACATTTGTGCATTCATGAAATTCACTTGGGTGTTATAGGTTGCTTGGACACTACGCTTGATGCGTAACATTTCTCGCATAGTGTCTTCATTACCATGACGAACCTCAAACTCTTTCCACGTCCTCCAAAAGTCTTGGTTAGTCTAAAACAGTGTCAGAAAGTTCAGTCAAAGTTAAAATTATAATTTAAGTTAAAATAATAAGTTTAATATTTTTTTAAGTCAAATCGAAACACATCTGTGACCTTAATTAATTTTTCAATTATAAAATATATCCTAGTTGGTAAAATGATATATTTATGATAATAAAGTAGTTCTTAATGTAACAAACAACAAAAATAAATTTAGTAACACTAAAATACTGAAGATAAGTTCGAATTAAAATAAACATGATAATTGAGTCATTAAAACTTTTGTTTTATGCAATACTGTTTATTTTATGTTTAAACTTTGAAATGAAAATAACAACAGATGTGTTAATGGTTTTGTGTAATCAAATGTGCTTTACAACAAAAGAACAGTAAATTAATTTGTGTTATTACAAAGCAAATTATAAACCTTTGCTTAACTTTGCATTATGATACCTTTCTTATAAATTCAATAACAGAACAATAAAATAAAGTGAAACTTTAAATTTTACTCTTTAACAGTATGATGTGAAAGTTAAATATTTTAAAGTTTACCTTGTTTGAATTGGAAAATAAGAAATCAAGACACACAATTTTTCTTAAATAATTCCAACACAAAGAAAATGACTCCAATTTTGTAATAAATAAATCTTTCAGTAGTTTTATTCCCTAAAATAAAAGTACAGTAATTTTGCGGAGCTACACTGTGGAGTAAACAATAAATTTTGTTGTGGTGGCGTATAAAAAGGGGCAGATTTCTTGTGACTGTCTTTTTCTTTTTCTTCTATCTCCTTCTTTTATTTATTCTCAAGAATTTCATTATTAACTTTCCCTTTACTATCTTTCGTAGTAATCTATCAATGCATAGCTATAATGTTTTACAGTTTATGGTTAAGATTCTTTGCAGTAGTAGAGATATAATAGGTTTGTAAGTAGGAATTATTTTAATTATGCAAACACTTAGTATTTTTAACAAATATTATTGGGATTTTTATTCATTTATTTAAATTACTTAACATATAAATATATTATTAATACATTTTATTATGCATATTTAACAACATATTTTTTCATCTGTAACTAAATTCTTATTTTTATGTTATTTAACATATAAATATTTATAAGTAGAGATGGTAAAGAACATTAAAAATAAACGTTTTCAAACGAAGATAAAGATGCTAACATGAAAATTTTATTAACACTTTAAAAATAAAAAGATCAGCAAAAATTGGAAGCTGAGATTGCAGAGATTTGGTTGCTAAGTCAATAAAGCAGAAAACAAAGAAAATTATTTGGTTGTCGTAAGAAGGAGATCAAAGAAAATATTGGTAGATGTAAACTCAAAATTAGGTCGGTTGTTCACCTATGGTTATGAAATAAATTTCTAAATTAGAGGTGACCGAGGTTTGTATCCCAGAGATTAATGCGAATTCTACTCCCAGTTTACACCGACCATGGTGCTGACATAAAACATCTTCTGACGTAGACAGACCAGTTCTCTTGCTTTTAGGCAAACCGTGGAAGTTTTTCGTGGTTTTCCTCTCAATGTAACGCATAAGTGATTTAGTTCTATCTAAAGGTTCTCCATGATAGTTAGCTTGTCCCAATGGTTGTTTGAGGATTTCCCTTATCTTCTGGGTAGAGTTCAAAATTACAAGGCTACAGAGTTGATAGTCATAAACCCAAAAATGACTTGTAATGCCGGTTATATAATAAAATATTTAAAAGAAAATTTGAATTCATAAAACAAAAAAAATTTACAAACTCTGTTAAATCTTTAATGAACATAGCTTTAATTTATTTTCTCATAGACAGCTATACAATTTTCTTTTATTAATTAATTTTTAATTTCTTTCTTATAAAAAATTTATAAAATTGGTGATTGACTATCTTATAAAGATAATATATTTTATTTCTTACTCTTGGATCACACATTTGGCTGCAGTGAGCATAAATAGCTCTACTTCTATCGATTTCGCCTAATTTCTTCTCCAAATCAGCAAACTTTAAGCACATCTGCTTTGCTTCACTATCTGGTAATAGCTCTATGGCTTTCTCATAAATCTGTCGTGTATACGTTACTCCGTATATTTCAGCTGCTTTTTTCAAGTATATGTTAAACATCTGCAAGCAAAACATAAGTTGATTAAAAATAATGCTGTTACAAATTTATTATTCAAATGTACACATGAAATTACATTTAGAATATATTTAGTAATTCTAATATATACACTCTTCTAAATCTTTACCCTTATCTATTAGTGCCATAGTGTCAGCAATAATTAAAGTTTCCTATGATCAATTTTTAAAAAGCTTTAAAAATTGTTTTTAGATAAAATAACAGTGACTTTTTATGTTGCAAACAACAAACTTGGGGATTATTTAAACAATTATATCTGCATACTTTAATATTTCATAATTTTTTTAAAAAAATTGGCAAATCAGAAAAATGAAGTTTTTATTGAAAGGAAGAAGTAAAATTTCAATCTTTATTTCAGTTCAAAAATTTTGTTATTGTTTTAAATAAAAAATCACTTTGATAAACCATATTCCAGTTAACTCCAGTTTTCTGAAAATTTTAGATTCATAAGATAATGAATGAGAGCACAACATGCTGGTCCTTAAATACTCATTATTAATCAAAATTCATTGGGAAACATAGAATAAGAAAACATAGTTTTCTTTAAAAAAAAAAAATGCTTTCTTATTCTATGTTTCCCAATGAATTTTGTAAGTAATTCAATACACTTTTAAAAATATTGTAACTCAAAATGACAAAATGTTCAGGTACTGATTCAGGGTTTCAAAAGATTTAGAATTTTTGTCATTTCCAATTATTCTAAAGAGGATATTTTTGACAAAACATGTTCAAAAGAAATTAATTTTAGGAATTGTTTTAGAAAAAAAAAAGCTAAGTAATATTTATGTAGTAAAGAGATAATAAAATAGACTTTTTCTCACAGAAAGTAGAAACTTGTTAAAGTTTAATTTTTTTAAAAGTGGAAAAACTTTAACTTATACCATGCATATACTTTGTTTTTTAATTAAAACTAATTGTTAAATAAAGGCTTTCATCATCTAGTTACTACTAAACCTCCACTATTGGCTTTAACCTTATTATAATTTTAAATGGGTTAAAAATGTTACATACCTCAAACTGCTCCTTAGGAAGAACGGCTCTAGTAGCTCGTTCGTAGACAGACATAGCATGCCTTGCTAGACCATGTTCTTCTTCTAATTTAGCATACAGTAAATATATTGCTGCATTAAAAAATAGAATGTTAGAAAATCAGGGTTGGCATTATTTAAATCAACTGACTTTTTAAAAAAATTATTTAAATTTTTTAATTAATTTATTTAGGACAATTTCCAAGGTTATATATTCCCAAGGTTGTGAACTTTTTTATAAGTCTGATCCCATCGAAGTTGAAGGTTTCATCATGAGAAATAATGAGACAGGGGTGATTGTGATACAAAGTGAGAAAGCCTGAAAATTTCATGTGTAAACTAGATAAGAAGATATCAATTTATGTACTATTAATATTTAAAAAAAATTTTTGAACTAAGATTTATAATTAAATTGCCTACTAAAGAATATCAAATTTTTATAGTAACAAAAGTAAGAAAAAATTTAGTTCTTACAAGAATCACAATATTAGATTCTAAAATTGCGTGAATATGAATTGCGATATAAAGTTTAAAAACGTGAAAATACAAATCGCAATATCTAATTTTAAAATTGTATGAATTGCGATAATGGATTTCAGAACGCAAAAAATACGAGTCGTGATATTGGATTCTTAAATAGAGTGAATACAAATATATTAAATTCAAAAACGCGCAAATTCAAATTATGATATTGGATTTTTAAATTGCGTGAATGCGATTCACAATGAGTGACTTTTAAATTAGGTAAATACAAAATTTGATATTAAAATCATGTGAATATGAATCACAATATTAGCGGATTCCGCCATAGTTTCAAATGTTAAAAATGAAGAAAATTTGACAAAAAAAATTTTTTTTAATTGTGGAAGACTCATGTGTATGAAAAGGTTTCATTAACAGGATTTAGGGAAGGTTTTAAAATTTAAATAGTAGAGCTTTTAATTCTTACTTTAAATTTCAGATTAAGTTAAAATTTTGTCGGATTATAAGTTTTGATGCACGGACATCTGTGAAAAAAATCTCATGTCCTGCTCCTAGACCCGGAGGCAAGATACGAAAAACCTGGAATTCCAGTGTACACTCAGAAAACAATAACCTCTAAAGATGGAAAAATTAATGATTAATTTTTCAGTTGCAAGTTATTCGTTCATGTAAAATGTATTACAAAACAGTTATACGTAAGGTTCAAAATAAGCAACTTTTTTTAAAAAAAATATTATTACCAAACCAATTCTTCTGGTAAAAATATTGGAGTTTTAGATACCACAAACATAAACTTATTCCTTTTTCCAGATTTTCTGCTGGGTATTTAGTTTAATTCTACGATTTTTCTATTCATAAAATTCCCGGATCTTTCCCAGTTTTCAAAAATAACAAATATAAATCAAATAAATATTAACTTACATTTTGCAAATTCAGCTGGACATCTTTCAAGACATTGTTCAAACAAATCTCGAGCTCTTTCTAGTTTAGTTCCACCCTTAAAAGGAGAAGAATGTCAATAGAGTACAACATCAAGTGAGTTCACAAATAACGTAAAAAAAATACACAATATAGGCAGTGAGAGACATAAACTTGGTAAAAATAATAATGCAAATCTATAAAAAAAGCTGAACATAACTTTATAAGAGGCTTAAAAAAATTATTTCTTTTAACATTTTGCGATAATTGTATTTTTATTCAACTGAAGAGTTTTAGTACAAAATAATGCACATTGTTAAATTATTCTCATTTATGTTGTACTATTCATGACTTGACACATTTTTATACTTCAAAAATGGATATTTCAACATTAACGTTATTTGCAGATACTGACAAATATCGATTAGCTAGGAAGGAAACACAGGAATAAGGTTTTGTCCATTCTATTGATTTCAAATAATAGTTCTTTAAGAATCCAGATACTCTTAAAATGCCATTTTGTTATTGAATCTATTCTCTAAAATGTTTTATTAAAAAATAAAATAAAAATTTTAAAGCTTCAGAGCACTAAGAAAACAAAAAAAAACATTAAATTATTAACAATCTATATGTAAATTGCAAAATCTCAAAAATTATTCAGATTTTAGAAGCAAAACAGATTCTTGACAGAAATCATTGCAGAATATCGTACTATGACAAACTTGCAATATTAAGCATAATCACACTTTCTTTTAATATTAAGGTTGGGCAAGCACAGTAGAGTTCCATTATTTTAAATTTCTGGATTATTCAAACCATATTGCCTTTTAAAAATTATGAAAGAAAAGAAAATTTTTAAAAATAATAATAATAAACAAAAACACTCACTATTACAATGTGGTAATACCTGAGAGAAATGTGATAACTTTACAAATAATTTTTTACGTGAATAAATTTATTAACTGCCTAATTTGAAAATTATAGTCATGTGAAGAGTATATGGCTTGATTAGAAAAACAACAGAGAATAGTGCTACGAAACAAAATTAAAGCAGTTATTCTTTAAACATGAAACTGTTAAAAGTCACATTTATGAATTAATAAAAATTATCATGGAAGGCTGTAACTTGTTATTTAATAAAACAAAAATTTCCTTATTATTATACTGTAAACATGAGTGCAGTCACATTATTGCAATAATAATAATAATAAAATAATTTCTAAAATCCCTTATTTAAAAATCAAATGGATTTGTATGTTGGTGCAACATGATTAGAAGCTTTCACACATTGGAATCCCGAATAAGTAAAATAAATAACTAAAATGGATTATTAAGCGTATAAAATTTCAAATTTCGGGATTTAAAAATCATTTAAATTTGAATCTTAATAGAAAGCAAGGAAAAAAAGTAGCAACAGAAAAATTACAGCAAAAAGAAAAGTAGGTACACAGATTTACACCTCAATTAAGGGGAAAAAAAACAGTCCTGCAAACTCTTAATTTAAAAATCACATAGATATGTATATTCGCACATGATAAGAAGATTTCTCAGATTTGCACCCTGAATAAGTAAAATAAATAAATTTGATTATCAACTGTATTAAAATTAAATTTCTAATTTCAAAATAGTACAGATTTGTCTTTTATTAAAAGAAAAAAAATGAATAAATAACACGAAAATCACACAGATTTGCACCACAATTAAAGGTAAAAAAATCAGTCCTGTAAACTCCTAATTTAAAAATCACATAAATATGCGTATTCGCACAACATGATTTAAAGATTTCTCAGATTTGTAATAAAATAAAATTCTCAGATAAATAATAAAACAAAATAAAATTGATTATTAGCTGCATTTAAGTTATATTCCCGATTTTAAAATAGTATAGATTTGCATCGAATGATTTGTAAAACAAAGCAACAAGAAAATTACACAAATTTGCACCACAATTAAAGGAAGAGAAAAGAGGAAATGGATCAAGATTTAATTTACTACTTTTGTTTTATTTTACAAGATTTAATTACATCATGCCGATAAAATGATTAGTAAACTACTCAGATTTGTATCTCAAACATGACAAAAAATCAAGTGGATATAAACCGAATTAAAATTTTGCAAAATTTGAACACACAATGATACCATTTAATTTGGTTTACATCAGTTCTACGTAACTAACGAAAACTTGGTTTATAAATTTTTACAAATACAAATTTATCAAAATTAGAGCAATAATATATCTTATTTCAACAGGTATACAAAAATTAATAAGATTATTTGCATTCTATAGGTTATGTTTTGTATTATTACAGATTGCTTAAAGAATATAGTTTAATTGATTAATATTGAGGAAAATATATTTTTACTTACATAACGTTTTAAAAACTTTACTAAATATGTATTCCATATATCATACACATTTGGCCATTTGAAGAGTGATATTCCTTTTTCATAAGCCTAATATAATAAATTTAAAGAGTTAAACAAACATTAAGAAGGTATAAGAATTTAAAGACAAATTATTTCAATTGATTATTGTTACTAACTTACTTTAAAAGCTTCCTCAAAGTAATTGTTTTCTTCAAGAAACAAGCCATAATTGATGATTACTTGAGGAGTTGCTATCCTCAAATCAATGATTCTGTCATACACTGCTTTAATAGACTAAATAATAATAATAAAAAAAAATAACTTATTACATCACAACATTGGAGAATTAATAAATTATTAAAAAAGAATTCTAAATTTAAATTGAAACTAGCTGATTCTAACCTTAAACTTTCCTAGAGCTTCTTCTAAATCTGCATACAGGAGCCACACTTTTAAAGATTTGTAAAGTCTTTCTTGCACGGGCAAAGACTGAAATAATTAATATACATATTATATATACATAAACCTTAGTGGTTAAAAATAAAGAAGAAATAATAGCAAGGAAAGAATAAACAATAATCAAACATGTGATTGCTTGAAGAAGAAATCTGAATATTTTTTTCTCAAGTTGTAGATATTTTTAATGCTCATTTTTTTTTCACTGTACAAAGAAGATAAATGAAACTCATTTTAATGCACAAAAGTGAAATTTATAAAATTTTGTGAAATCCACAGCAATAGCTAAAAAAAGATTGATGATATAATCACATATATTTACGACGAAATCACACGAATCAGGCGTGTTAAAAAGGGGTTAGGGGGATTTATGTGTTGTAATAAATAATACCATATTAAAAATATTGGGATTTTAATAAATATACGAAAATGTGAAAAAGTGGATAAAAAAAAGTCGTATCGTCATGTCAAAAAGAGACTAATTAATCCAATTCGTGAAATTTTCTTGTAGTAGCAATGATGTTTAAAAAATAAAATATAATTTATTTAAAAATATAAAAGGACAAAATTTTACTTGATCATGATACGATCCTTTATGAACAGGTGCAGCAGTGGCTCGATGCATCAGCTTCAGAGCAGTTTCAAAATTACTGTTAAGCAGAAAACACATAAATTAAATAAAGTAAAACAAATACAAAGCTATAATTCTTAGTCTTATAAAACAATGGTTTTTATAAATGATTCAGAATCTCCATTGTAATTTAACTTGAATTAATAATTTTGTATTGTAATAATTCATCTTCTCTAATCAAATGTCATTATCAATAATAATTTTTCATTATACATGCTAAAAATGGGTGATATTTGTGTACATTGAAAATCTGAACAATGTATGTGTCATAGAATTAAAGAAAATTTTTTTGATCAAATAATAACAGTGCTAAAGACGTGAGCTTTCATAACCTATTTTGCAGATCAATTAAGACATTTTTCTTTGAAATTTAATAACTTTTTATCAACAAAAAAAAGTACACTTAAGCAGTAGTTTTTGAAATAAAATGACATATTTTTAGAATTACTGTTATTAAAAAAATAAATATTTTTAATTTTAAGTTAATATAAAGATTTTGCACGCATATATGTCACACATTTTTAAAATTTGATAATGTATTTTATAACAGTAATGTATTTTATGCAACACATAGAATTTTCAAAAGACACTGGAGGGGTGTTCTTAAAGAGTTGATGTGGAGATGTATTGCATTACATTTATTATAACTAACATTAAATGTTTTGTTTACTTATAATTTTAATAAATGAATCGGTAACTCAATGTTAGAACAACTAATGTCATAATTTTAAAAGAGTTTAAATTTCTTAAAAATTATAATAAGTAATTCATGTATATTAAATAATATCAGTTTCATGGGAGACAATCGCTATCCATTTTGTTAATATAAAAGTTTCATAGGTTTCGCTGATTAATATAATTTATTATTAGACTAAACTGTTCTACACCACTTCAATTGATTCCATGACAATTAAAGTTTTTCATTTAACAATATTATTTTTTTAAAATACCAATCCAACAAATAAGGTTTTGTTAACTATGAAATGAGACATTATCAGTTCATACAAAGCCTGGATTAAATACCAAATGATAGACTAAGTAAATCTTCGATGAAGTTTTGAATTTATTAAAAAATGAACAAGTCAAAAAATATTTCTAATAACAGGGGAGAATATTTATAAAAGCTAAATATAAGTTCAAAAAGCAACTGATAACCTGCCAATGTACACTTTATTTTAATAGTTCCTTTAAAAGTGAAAAAGCTTATATACTGCTTGTAATACACTAATGAATGTGTGACATATTAAATCACAGATAATGAAATAAATTTGTTAAAAGCTATAAATCAAAACGAGTATGTTTCCCAAAATAAGGAACATTTCTTACATAAGAATGACAAAAAAAAAAATTAATTCTGCCTCTAATAACATACTAGATGCTTAGCAAGTAGGCAAGTCAAACCTTGATTTTTCTATAAATGTGCGTATACATATATATATATATTCCTCTTCACTCTAAATTGAAGCATTGAGCTCTGTTTGCGGCCAGCTACTTTGCTTCCATGTCGTTCAAATTGCTTTTAATCTCTTATATATAGAGAGGAGTTTGGTGGCCTAGAGAATAGAGAGCTCGCCTCCCAGTGAGGCGAGGGTTTAAATCCAAATGATGGCTGTTCGATACGAATTGTGATGGTCCTTAATGGTACAACTATGCATTTTTATGTTGGTTTAATAATAATTCTTGTTGGTTCAGCAGGCATCAAAACAATTTTTTTTAATGTGGGCTCATCATAAATCAGTCTGAATTCCTACATTGGGGTGATGGAGGCTCATGATGGTTCCAACATTTGATTTCTAGGAAACTCTGGTGGAAATTTCTGATGGTTCAAAATGAACAAACCGTCAAAACGAGTTGCTATTCTTATGTTGGACCATCATAAATCAGTCCGAATTCCTACATTGGGGTGATGGTTACTTGTGTTGGTTATTATAAAAAAATATAATGGTTCATGATGGAATTATTGATGGTCACCATCAATATTATATTGGTTCATGAATGAAAAATAATCCAAAATTTTGACTTTGGTACACAGTCCTACATGCTCAAACAGAGTTTTTAAATGCTTTAGGCAATATAATTTTCAAACCCTGCTACATAGAGATAAAATGTCTAAAACTAAAATAATTCAAAACATTTGATTTACTTATGACGAATTTCCATTTCTGTCCATTCACACCAAACCGATGCAAGATCGTCAACTTCAGTATAAGACACTTGGATGGCTTTTTCAAAAATTATACGAGCCTATAATACAGAACAAAATAAAAAATAAAATTAAAATATGGAGAGAGAAAAATTATGTTTAAGCAAAACTAGTTAAATAAAATTAATCTTACATCATCTATTTGCTTGTGGGATTCATAGAATTTAGCAAATGATACCCACAATGTATGCAGTTTTCCACAAGCCGACTTTGGATCTACCTTCTGTACAGCTTCAGTATATGTACTAATAATCTAAAATAAAACAAATATATATATATATATATATAAAATTTTAAAGTCAATTCCTACTTAGGTCAATAAAGAAAAATTTCATTTTAGTTACTTTTTATTAAATAATTAAAATTTTTTCTCCCATACAAAACTAAAATTATTTAATCAAATTTAATTAATGAATTAATAGTTGAAAAAATTGTATTAATATCAAATGTCATCCACTACAAGTTTTAAAAAATGCACAAGCAATAAAATCCACACCGTTTCTGGTTATTTAAAAGAAGAAAAAAATGTGCAATTTGTGCATGTGTTTTAAAGGATATTTTAAAATTTATCCTAGAAAAAGAAACGTTTTAAAAGTTTCACCTTTTCCTTAAACTTTTCTTTTTTTCTGAGATTTTTCAGATTTTTTAAGCAAATTACACATTTCTTGAGATTTCCAAATTTTTTTCTGAAGCAGATGTCATCAAACACTCAATAACTATTAAAGTTATGCAGTGTTATTAATGTTTACACATTCAGCTTTTATTTAGATATGTTAAATTAAACACCTGTCTAAAACATAATTTACCTCTTTGGGCTTGCCTTCCAGTAACTTTATGCGTCTGTGCCATTCATGGACATTGTGAGGATTTTGTCTTAATAAAACACTAAAAAAGTTAAGAAAAGTTACATTATGGGATGCTTCAGAGTATATTATATGGTAGATCTAAATATAAATTTTTTGAAAGATAGGAAAAAATTACCTGTTTAATAATAAAGGTCTTCTTTCTAACAAATAATCATACCTTTCCATCAGCAAATCTAAATGAAGGACATCTGTAAAAAAATATGAAATTTTAATCATCAGAAAACAAAAATAATCAAGAGAAAAAAAAATTTCAATTAACAATAACATTAAATTTAATAGATTATATTTTGCTAATTTTCTTAAATTTAGGAAAGTGTATGATACAAAATATATGGTAGAAACATTCATTCATATCTACACATGTGGTGAAAATTGTGAAAAATAAAAATATGGCATAAAATAAAAAAGAAGCAGAATAACATTGCACAACGTCGAAAATTGCAAGCTTGTTTTGGAGAATTTCAAGCCTATAACTAATAAAAGGGAAAAGGGACTTTTCAAATAAAACATAAGTACAATTTCCATAGAAATCACTATATTGAGATCTCCAGAGTAGCTAGCTTACATAAATGTTAGATTTTTAATGGTAAATAATGCATAAAAATATGAGCAAATGCCTTTCATTATAACTTGACATATATTTAATAAAATACTAAGCATAAAAAAAATTCTGATGGAAACTAAATGCTTACTTTCAGCAGCCACAGCCCCATTCTCTATTTCTTCCATTTTGACTTTTATGAGACTTTCTTCACATTGAGAATAGGCATCAAAAACCTTAAAGAAAAAAAAAATTCCCTTTTCAAGAACAAAAAGGAAAAAAAATATCAAAGAAAAAAAAAATTATTTTACAAACATAAATAACTGACATGAAATATTTGATGTAAGAATATTTTTTCATCTTAACCAAAAAGTATCTTGAAACCTCTATTAATAGCTAAAGACAAAAAAGAATATTTCTTTTTCATGAAAATGAATTCTCAAAGATTTATGCTTTAATACACGGCCATTTTCAGTCATGTGTGAAATTTCAAATAGTATTTTCAAATGAACTGAAATTATTCAAAGTTGTTAAACATAGTTTTTAAATATTAATATCTGATTCAGAAATTGATCAAGATAATTTTTTCCAGGGTTGGCATGGTTTATTAAATCACTGGATTTTTTTTAAAACCATTGATTTCATTACAAAACATTTTTCAATGTAATTTAATTGTTCGTAAATAATTCATAGTTAATTATAACTAATGAATAATAAACATAATTTTTATAAAAGTCTCATTTTACTGATATTGAACATTTTATCAATAGAAGCAATAACAATAGAGGGAGAGGAGGATTAGGGAGAGGGATAATAGAGGATTCAGAAGAAAGATATTACGTAAATTTGATGTTCAAAATAGAAGAAAAAAAAAGACGAAAAGCAGATTAAAGTGATGTGAAACTTTTAAATTATAACTTTCCAATAGCTGTATGTAAAATAATTTGCTTTTCAATAAAATTTTTTCAATTACATCAATTTAGTTTTATGTTTATTTAAATACCAATATGTTTAAAATACAAAGAAACTTATGGAACATGTAGTTTGTGTAATAAATAATGGAGAAAAAATTAATCTGACATCATAAATTTAAAAAAAATTTTCTTCAGATTTAGCATAACTGGGGTTCTGCTCGTAGAAAGTTGTGATTTTTATTTTTATCCTCTCATTTGTTTGTGCACGCAGAAAATGCTTAGAAAAAGCACCTGATTTTTAAGTGCTGAAACATCAACCTATATAAAAATCGATAAGATAAAAATTACTTTTTATACCACAGTTTTCTGAATGGAGAGGAAAATTAGTATGAAGTGTCTATGTTATATATTTGGCTAATGTGTGAAGTCATTTAAGCCACATTTGTAAATAAAAAAAAGTGTGAACATTTTGAAACAGTAAAAATGAAAATGTAAAAACCACCAGTTACTTAGTATCAATTTATTTTTTATTCAACATAACATATTTGGGTATTAGTATTTATAAATTCATGAGAGTTTTGAAATGTAATAAAAGCTAATACAATTATCTTGTAATAATTAGTTAATAATTCAATCATTTTAGTAAGAAATATTGAGTATTTTAGTCAGAATACTGTTTTTAAATAACATTAAAAACTAACAGATTCTATTAAAGCTTTATTCGGTATGCAGAATTAAAATAGAGCAATCTAATTTATATCAAAGAAATATCTATATTTTCTTAACTGCTGCATACCAACCATGTTTTTTACTTTAAAAAAATTAGGTTTCATAGTTGACATTTTTCAAAATACATCTAATCTCATCTCAATAAAATTCCATCCATAAAATGTTCTACAAATCATTTTTACAACAATAATATTAAAAATATAAAGTTTCAAAACACTTATGTGAAACAACTTGTTTAAATTTTGAAAATAACTTGGATAAAGTTGCGAAGCAACTCCCAGCATCAGAAGAAAAAATCAAAAATAACATTTGTTTGAAAACTACAAAAACTTGTCGAATTTTGTAAATTTTCAAAGAATATGAAACAAATAATTAAAAGAAATACCTGAGTGAAATCTCGCACAGTCATTACTGTGTTGATAGCTTCTTCATAAATATCACGTGCCTAAAATTAGAAAATTTAATAAATAAAAAAATAGTAATGACAATTTATATATTTCTTAAAGTTTATAGGAAAATTTAACACAATCCTAAAATTAATGTTAACAGGGTTCCAATTCAATTTTAGAAAAAAAAAATCTCTGGCTTTTCTTAACTTCTGAATTAGCTAGTCAATGAATGTGATTACAAGTTTTTCAATTGTAAAAAACTTAGGAAGAAAGAGTAATAAATGTGCATTATTGCAGATGCCAATTTAATTCCTGATTATTAAATTTAATAAAGAATCAGTTTCAAACCTTATATATGACAGAAAAGGTATAAAGAAAATCACACATTAGAGTACAGTTTTTTCTAGGTACTCAATAAATTTTTCCAGGTTTTTAGAAAAATTTTAATATTTCAAGATGATTTGCAATTTTTTAAGCTAATTAAAAATCCCAAGTTTTCCATGAGATGTATGAATCCCGCACAGCCACATATAAGTTCGAGATTTCAAGAAAAATTTTATCGCTCGATGTTTCTCAATAATAAATAATAATACAGTTTCCCAGTATGCATCATCCAATCCCTTAAATTTGTGTAGGTGTAATACTTTAAAAACACAAGCATCCAACGACAGCTCAGTTTCTTTTTTTAATTTCTGCAAAAATAATTTGTGCTCAAAATAGCAATAATTTTCTTTGGGAATTATCAACACATGCTGAAACTAGTCTCTACTTCTGTTGACTTCTAGTGTAATCTTTATATTGAGATTGCAAACTTTTCAGACAGCCTTGATAGTCATTTGTTTGCTCTCTATTGAGCTCTTCTTTTCCCTTTTTGGTAAAACATTTTCTCTTAATTAAAGTCAAACAGTTTGCATTTTTTGACATATTATTTTATAAACTAATTAAAAAGCATATGTTTTTATAGAAAAACATGTGGCTTAGCCTTTTTAACATATGACAAGTTTAAAGAAGCTAATAAATATTTAAACATGTTATGAAATTGTTAATAAATTAGTATTAATACCTACCCTGTCAAACAAGCCACTTCTAATATAATAATCAGCAAGACAATTCCAGAAATGTCCAACTTGGTCCGAAAATCTTCTCAAACCGTCACGTATGATAGCGTCTACATTAAGAGATTTCACCTTTTCTGGGTTTTTGGATATTAGCTCACACAGCTCATTCCAAAGCTAAATAATAAAGACATACCAAATAAATTTTAAAATTAAGTTAAACATAACTGTTATAATAGATTTTATGACAGCATTAATTAGATGCTATAATAGCATTTTTTTTATAAATGAATCTTCATTTAGAAAATAAACTATAAGGATAGATATTGGGATTAATCCATAATATATATTTCAATTTGAAAGTCACAAACTCTGCTAATTACTACAGCCTATTAAATACTGCATAAATGTGAATCTATAAGTTTTATAATTTGGGGTTTTAATAAACAGTATTACTTATTTTTACTGCTGAGGAGTTAACCTAAATCATCACTATCTGATATTTATAAGAAAAGGGGTGCACAGCTTCATTAGATGAGGGCTACAAGAAAAAAATATATAGTTGTGCTGGTTACAATGAATTTATTTGAATCAAGTGATAATAAATGATTTAGTGTAATGATAACAACATCAAATTGTTATAAAAAATTCAGAGACAAAGTAAAGCAAATTACTTATTTACAAAGTATATGCATGCTTTTTTAAAAAAAAATTGCAGGTTTGCCAATTCCGTCTTCTTTTATTATTTTTTAAAAAATTAAATTATAGTAGGTTTTTAACTTTCTGTCTAAAAAAATAGTATTTATTTTCTGTGTACAAACAATTTATTTTATTTTTAAATAAATCTTTGAACTACAATCATTTTAAACATGCTTTGAAAAAAAGTTGAAAAGTTTTATTTTTTAATAAGTCAAAAGATTTAATTTTTTTGTTTAATATTTTATTTTAAGAATTTTAATCTTGATTTTTTTTTTAAATTTAAAGTTTCATGGAATTAGTATGAAAAACAGTTCAAAAAAGATTATGAGCAGATTGTTCATACGAAAATATGCAAGAGGTAAAAGAAAAATTCCAAAAAGTGGAGGAGAAAATATGTCTTTTTTAAATGATGTTCTGGTACTTATAAAGGTACTGAGGAATTTTACATACACATTTTATTTAACAAATGCTTTCATATTTTGTACAGCTTTTAAATAAGTTACAAAAATAAAAATATAAAACTGAAAAAAAAAAAGTCATGAAGCTCCAAAACTTAAACACAGATATTAAAAAAAATGTGAACTGCTTGATTATATAATGCAATTTGCACCACTATTTTTTTATGTTATATTACTTCAATTTTATAAACAAGATACAAAATTATAAGAAATAAATAATACGAAAATTTGTAAATTTGAAAATTAGTTGCATCATAATCCAAATAGTTGTATATAAATGCCTTAACAGAAACCTGTGTTCAAAGATATGTTAGAAATAGAAAAAAAAAAAGCTCCTCAATTTACAATACTATATAGATGGACAATATAATCCAATATTGACTTATTTTGGCATTTGCAAGGAGTAGAAACAAACAAATTATGAACAATATGATGAAACAATTTTAAACTGAAATTTACTATTTTGGTCTACCACGCTGTGATACAAATTACAAACTGTTCAATGTTAACAAAATTTAAATTGAGAAATTTCATGCACATTTTTTCTAAGGAATGCTTTCATATTTCATACAACTAACAAATAGTTACAAAATAACAGAATTAATTTCAAAAAAATTCCCTTTAAGTTTAAAATTGAGAATCAGATACCAAAAAAAAAAAAGAAAACATGTTTATTGCTTGATTAAAAAATGCTTTTTTTTTTACTTAAAAACAAAGACATTTAAAAAAAGTTATGAGAAATAAATTATAGAATAATTTGTAACTTAATTATAATTTGTAATAATTTGCAGATGAATCACAATCCAAATAGTCACAGAAACCTGTAACATAACAGAGACCCGTTTTCAAAGATATGTCAGAAATAAAAAATAAAACAATTTTCAATTTATAACACTGCAGGCGGACAATATGATCCAATAATGACTAAGTTAATTCCTTGCAAACAGTAGAAACAAATTACAAACAATATTATGAAATAATTTTAAACTGTAACTTACTTGATGCTTTGGTTTACCATGCTTCGACACAAAGCGTTCGTTGTTGACAACTTCAGCCAACTTAATTGAAGCTTCATCCAGTCTATCAATTTCTGCTAAATAATCTATGAAATCCTCAGTATCTTCATAACATAGCTAATAAAAACAAAATAAAAATATTCATAATATAATATCATTGAGAGATGAAATTGGAGCTAATTAAAACATTTATTGATTCAACTTTCTGTAGATCAAGAATTTTAAATGTGTCAATCAACTGATATAAGTAGTCAAGCTATTTATAACTTCATTTTATATTTGAAATTCTTTACTTACACTTATTTTAAAAACATATCACCCCATCTATTATCAGTAAAAGTTTAAATGAAATAGATAAAAAAAAAATCCTATGAAAATGTTAAATAATTAACATTAAAAAACTGTTATTTAATTACTTCTCACAAATTAGGCTTTATGAACAGTTAGATATAAAAATGGGTAACAGATCACGAAAAACTTTTTACCTTTAAATATCGTCGATAAACTCTGACAGCTGTTTCAGGTGGAGCCTTTTTAGTAACAAACTTAAGATAAAGTGGCCATATTCGATGATGTTGTGTAATGGGAAGAGCTCTCAATGACCTATCAAAAACATCTCTGGTTCTAGTTATGTTGCACTGAGCCATTATGAATTCACAGTAGTCCAGCCATATGCGTGGCATCTAAATAAAACATAAGAAAATAACATAATATTTCACAAAAGGAATGCAAAATTTAAGATTATTAACCAATAAGTTTACAGAAAGAGTAATATATTCAAACTATCACCAATAATGTTTGCAATATACACTATCCAGGAAATCTGCTAGAAAGTTTTTAAACTCATGACTTTCACCAATAAATTTCCATGACCTATATGGGTTAATACATTATTTCACAATAACAGCACATACACAAGCAAAAAAGGAAAACTTTTCTTTAATAATGGCAGGCATTGAACTTTCGCTCTTCGACTTAGAAGATGCTGGAAGTGTTGCTCAATTATCGTTACCCGGTAGGCACCTGTGAACCGAAGTCACGAAGGCGAGCAACATTAACCGCGCCACACTGCCCCAGATACCCAATCATAGGGTGGGCCACATGCACACAACAACACACAGAGAAACATCCATGCACTGAGCGGGATTCAAACCCGCAGCCATTGGCTTCGCAGTCATGCACGCTAACTACTCGGCTAGCTGTCCGTCCAAAAATGTAAAACTAAAAGCTCACACAATGAATTAATTGAAATTGCGATATTTATAAATGTGTTAATATTAAAGAAATAGGAAGAAGCCAAAATATTATTATAATATTTAATAACTAATTATAGTGAAATGCCAACCAGGTGGCCGAGTGGTTAGCGTGCGTGACTGCGGAGCCGATGCTTGCGGGTTCGAATCCTGCTCAGGGCATGGATGTTTCTTTCTCCCTGTGTTCTATGTCCTTTCTCCTTTGTGTGAATGTGACCCACCCTATAAACGGGTTTGTGGGTGTGTGTCGTGGGCTACGAGAAGAGAGCAGCAGTTCTGGCACTCCTGGCCAATGGGACAATACATCCCAAGTGCCCGCCATTGAAAAATTATAGTGAAATGAAGTGTACAAAATAATAGTGTTACCTTATGACGAATACACAGAAATTGCGACAATCAATAAATATTTAAACTAATTGTAACTTATTTCAAACAACATTAAAAAAAGAAAAAGAATAGAATAAGATTTAATAGCAATTAACAATACATAATATCATCTGTAAAATGAAGACAACAACAAAGTGAAATTAAATTGACAAAAATACAATTATCTTAACAAATTTAAATACATATTTTCATAATTAATTGCTATCTTTTTTGCCTTTTTTTATTTCTTGTTTCTATCAAATCATTTTTGTTTTTTATTTGTCATTTTAAGAATTTCAGAAAGGTGTATAATAAGATATTAAATTATTCAATGGAGATTAGTTGGAAACTGCAAATCAATTTCCTAACTCTTGGTAGTTAAGAGAAAAAAACCTACTTCAAATATATTATTACAAAATAAAAAATTTTAAAAAAAATCCGATTTTTATTACTCAATAGTAAGAGTGTAATCATGACTATGAAATCCTATTAATTATGGATAAATCGTAATAATTGGCACATCTGATAACTGTTGGTTTGTGTAGAGTTGTTCAGTAGTAGAAAAATAGTAGTTTTTCTGAAATAAAAAGAGTGATTTGAAAAAGCAAATATATTTTTTAAAATAAATGATAATAGGATACTTATTTAAGCACGGGAAATCACTAAGATACGAAAATAATAAAAACCTAAAATACTGACAGAAGATAGTTAAAAAATCTGGACAAAACATAATTTCTATTTATCAACTGAAAAAGATTCCAACACTAAACTATTAAATTTAATACTAACCTTGTGCATAAAAACCAAGGCTCTTTCAAATGCACTATTAACATCTTCTACGGCTGGATCAAGGACACATAGACCACGCACTTGTGCACGCCGAAGTTTTAAATAACGGTGCCACAGGATATAGCTGTAAATTAAGAATATTTTTTTTATAAAAATGTGCAAATATTTTTATTTCATTTGAATTTTTTTATTTGATATCATTTTAAAAATTTATTAACACTAAAATAAAATTAGTTTTAAATAACGGCGAAGTTTTAAATAACGGTGCCGCAGGATATAGCTATAAATTAAGAATAGTTTTTTTTTATAAAGATGTACAAATATTTTTATTTCATTTGAATTTTTTTTTATTTGATATAATTTTTGAAAATTAATTAAAACCAAAATAAAATTTATTTTAACATTACAGCTTTTTTTATTTTTGTTAATGTTGATTATAAATACCTATTTTTAACTTGCTTTATATTTTTTTAAAAAGTGGAAACGCTTGAATAGTAAATGATTTTTTTAAGCATAAGTAATATTCCCTTACTACAAATTTACTCCATTTATAAACTTCAATAAAAAATAATACCATTGAGAAAACAATTCCTGCCAGCCCCCATATTTTTTAAAATGCAAAAACTTACTAGAAAATTGTTGAAGAACTTACTTAAAATGCAGTAGTTTTTACATGCATTTAATTTTTATTCCTTATTCAAAGAATTAACTGATGTCAGGGATGAGAGTAGTCAGAAAGTAAAAAAGAGGAAATCCAAGAAACAAAANCATTTAATTTTTATTCATTATTCAAAGAATTAACTGATGTACAGTTATTGGCTAATAGTGCTCCTTAAGTGAAATATAGTAATTTAACACAACCAGTTTACATAAATCCGAAATGAAAGAAAAATATAAAACTTTTTTTGAAACTATCAGATGCTTAACATCTTATATTTTATTAATTAATGGTCTAAAACATTGATCAGGCTGAAAGAAGAGCACAAATTCAAGATGCCATTATCTAAGCAAGGCATGAGAGCAAGAATCGCAGATATCCGACAAATACCAAATATGTAAGTTACCAAATGCAATTTGAATCAAAATTATGAAAAAAATGTTTTTTAAAGTTTTCTGCACATGCCCAAGATTAGATGATGATTACTATGAAAAGATTACTATAAATATTCATATAATGCAAAATTTTTAATGATTTTTTTTCTTCAAATTTTAAAATGATATTTTTATTGTTAATTAAAAATAACTCTAAAAAGTATGAGCATTAATTTTATTAAATGTATGGGCGTTGGCTACTGAAAATATCAACCGTCATCTATCAAAAGGTTCCTCCAGATAGAATAGAGTTAACACGTGTCATATACTAGTGAATGGGAATTTAATAGTAGTAACAATAGCTACATTACATTAGTCCCCCACCAGAATTTTATCTGCAATAGAATTCGATGAATGTTGGTTCATTAGTTAGTTCACTAGTTGAGTCATTGCCGTTTTGCAAAAGTTGAATTAAGATCATCAGAGTTTGAGTGCTGGTTGTGAGAGATGTATATTAAGATTACGGTTGTGGGCATGGTTGTTCCTGTGCTACTATTAGCAGTCTAGTGTATACATGCTCCCGTTATGTATGATCGCGACTGAGTAGCAACAGTGTGAGGAGGACAATACGACAGTCACAAATAGAAAGTCAACTGTTCACTGTGAACCATGCGCCCAACTAGGTGTGTTCAAAATGAAGTGAGGGTTTCAGTCAAGGCAGGCATGTTCAGATCAATGTGGGAGTAAACTGTCCTCTATCAAGAGGTATCTTCGGATAGAATAAAGTAATGTGTGTTATATATTAGTGAATGGGAATTGAACAGTTGTAGCGGTAGCTAAGATACAATTATTTCTGGAGTTATATCAAGAAAACATCAAAGTAAAAAAAATAGTTCTTTATAAAAATGTCAATTTTTATAAATAGTTAAGCCAGGTTAACAAAATTCTGTGCAGTTATTGCATATAATAACCAAAGTAATTGATATAAACTACAAGCTAATCGCTATATTTTTTTCAGCACAGAATGTTCAAAAACATTTTTTTTCATTTGCAATTTATTGCCTGACTGTCAAACCTTTGAATTTTATTGATACTCAAACATTTTATTTGAGCCAATTTGATATTTTTTTCAAAGTAAATTCTTAGTACGTTTTCCATCATGATTTTGAAATCATATATTTTTCTTACGATTTCACTTGTACGATATTACGAGAAGCAATTTCAAATAACCCTTTTAAATAATCAATTTTTGACATGCTCTTTTTTTTTTCTAATTTCAGCAGAAATCCAAGTGATATTTAGATTTTTTTTATGGAAAAAGTTTTTCAAAAGTATCAGCTTTTGTATTTTTAAATAAATTCATACAATTTAAAGTATTTAATTTTCTGCAAATATGTTATTAAGTTTACTGATAAAAATAAACTTAGTGTTTAGAACACTAATATTTATATAAAAATTATTATATTTGCAGCAAACATCAGTGAATATGCATGCAGCCCCTTTGTTTATCTACTTGCTGTGCAAGTGGCCCTTCACTCAAAAAGGTTGTGCACCCCTACTATAGATGGCTAATATCAGAAAAATAAAAGCTCTTTTGAACCCTTATTAAGCCAAGATTTGGGTTCCAATGGGATTATTGGGTTCCAATGAGAGCCCAAGTAATTTTGCTGCTAGGGCATGTATGAGAAAAAAATTTCTAAGTATATCTTGAGAAATATGAAGAGAAATAAGTGCTAGAAGTGTTTCTAGAACTTTGTACAATCACTGTAATACAATCATAATAGAAATATAGAAATCACAGTTATAATTTAGATTTTAATTTTAGGTAAAGTACATAAAGTTAACTGAAACAAAAATACAATAATCAAGGTGAGGTTACCTTCCAGGTAGCTCTTTTAATGCCCTTTCAAATAGAAGATTAATCACATTTTTAGGAGCTTCTTTTTTGAAATCAATATATCTCAACCAGGCTTTAACCGAGAACTGATTTCTAAGTATGTCCTCTTCATATGGGACATCATCATCATCCTATAAAAAAATACTTGATTTAACATTATCTATTTTAAGTCAAAATGATAATTTTGGGGTAGTCAAATGAAACAAAATTCAAAAGTTTTTTTAAAAAATATTTCTTATTTTATTTAATTTTAATATGTCTAGATACATTAAATAAATGTTCAAAAAATTCAATATTCTTGTTATATGTATTTAAAACTGAAAGTAAAAAAACAGTCATGGACGCATATATTTTTTGACAACTTGTCACTTGTGAACAGCTGACCAAAAAGTACAGTCAAAATAACATTAAGAATAAGGTGGTGACAAAAAATAATTCGGATAAGTCTTGAAAATTCTACTAAATGGCAAATTTTTTTCAAAAATTTCTTAATATTTTTCACATATAAATAAATTTAGCCAGTATTGAAAAATTATCAAAACTTACATTTATTATTGTTAATGTTAAAATTCAATATTCGTGTTGTATTTGTAATATAATACAATACACCAGGAACTCAGCAGTTTTGGAAATACATCGCAAAACAAAGATAAAAACTTCGTTTAATAAAAAATAATGATAATATTTAATTCAGCACTGTTTAATTTTCATTTAATTAACTTAAAAAATATTCATTAGGGTGGGTAAATGACAAAAATAAACTGAAGATCATTAGTAAAGTATAAACCTCCCACCAAAAGTGATATTCCATAATATAAGAAAAAGCACTTGTATGCTCCCTCATAATATATTTTAGAGATTACAAAATTTAAATATTAAGAAATTAGTGCAACTTTTAAATTCAAATATAATATGTTGTGAGAGTAAAGTAATAAAATAACAATAAAAGAAAACTTCATATGAAAGACAGCTAGGTGAAAAACTAAATATAGCACACTCAGATTAGAATTAAAGCAATAATATTATGAAACAACTAACAAAATATTGAAAAAATATATAAAATATTCAATTAACTAAATAAGAAGATAATATTTTGCAAAATATATTGAAGAGGCGTATAATATGTATCAAATAATTTTTCTATCACAATACATATCCTATTTCACACAGCAACTTAACTATTAGTGTGGATGGCCACTTTACAGGAACAGCAGCTGTTCACCTCCCAACTCACGAAAAAAAGGATAATCAATTTTTAAGCTGTTTCCTACTGTGCAAGTATTGCCGCTGTGATCGCTCAATCTGTGGAATGATCCACTTTCGGAGTAGGGAGAGAAGGGAAACATTTATGATGGTGCTAGTATTGCTGAATATTATAAAGTAAAACGTGAGTTAAAAAAAAAGTATATGTGCCCAAAAAAATAATTTGTGCCCATAATCAATTAAGAATTACTAGAATTATTAGTTACAAATTTATAGAAACATACAACCATAACAATACTGGTGCCAAAAAAGTTGCTATATTTTACCAACAATCGGGGAACACACAGGAAATTAGAAAAAAAAATTTCAGAAGGAACCCTGTCAAAGGAACTCACAGCAACATTGAACAAATCATCAAACCCGAAAAATTGTTTTAAAAAAATTAGCAATCAAGAAACACATTTGGTGACTCGGCAATGATAGTAAGTGCAAACAGATAAGGAAATAACTAAGTTACAGAAGCCTTTTCGGGAATATTTCCATATCTTAATCTGTCACGCCAACTACAATTGACAAATAGATTTTAAATTTGCATATTTTTAAAAAAAAAAGAAAAGAAAAAAAAGGTTTCCATGTTTGCCCGGGTGTGGCTACGAGTTATACCTTTTGAGTTGGTCCCTTTCTGCTTCATTAGTTTCTCGCGGGGCCACTGCCCGGAAGTGTCCAAGACTTGCTGATTATTCTGCCATAGGTCACGATATGGAAATCTCCCCACATTTTCAAAAATATTATACACTTGATCTTTCCAATGGATAATAATGGACGGCAGTAGAATCCACAGAGTACACAGATTAAGTAAATAGTAGGGTTGGCAAGGTTTAGGACAGAATGGATTAATCCACGGTTTAAACCGTCCTGTCCAAAACTCTCTTAAACTTTCCAAAACCAAAACCCTTTTACTCAAATCATGTCACAATTTTGTCTGAACAATATTTAAAAGGTAAAATAAACATAGAACTAATAACATATTGTTAATTAAATCTACTAGAGAATATTTGTTTTTAAAAGTATAATGTTTTATTAATATTCTTTGACTCTTCAATTTCAAACAAAAATTCAAATTCAAACAAAGGATTAATCAGCGATCAAGTTCAATTGGTCCTCTTAACATTCAATAGCACATAACTAATTTAGCTGCTGTATTCACACCAAAACAGTTTCTAAGTTTTGAGTGAATTACTCCAAAATTTGAAAAGATCCTTTCAATTGACCCTGAGCTTGCTGGACATGTAAAAGAGTGATGAATTTAAAAATGTCTTTGGAATATTCCCCAAATGATATTGATTTTTCAATAGCTGTCCACCATGTCACTCGTTTAATGGTTCCTCAGCTTCTGTGAAGTAAGTTTTCGGAAATGATGTCGCTTCAGCTACATAGACAATCAAAAAAGAAATTCACCCAGGAAATTTGTCAGACAAATATGACCGAGCACTTTCTTTTTGCACATCAGACAAACCTTCTCCTTCATGTTTAGGGTTTGATAAATAAGCCGAGAAATGAAATATTTACATTGCTTGAGTAATTTTTAATACTTGCAATTCTCTTAGCATAATGGTCATACATCACCAGTGTCAGTAACTGAAACTGATGTTATGTCCTTCAAAACTGTTAACACATTTTTCAGTTATTTTGTATTTCCAATATAAACTAATATATTTATATTTAAAAACAATTTTTTTTTAAAAATAGATGTCTTTTTTTATCATCCTGAAATGCAGAAATTATAACATTTTATTAAAAAAATATTGTGAAAAATAAAAGGTTAATTTTTAAACAAATTTATTATTTTTTTAAAAAAAAATTATTATTTTTATCATTGCATTATTTATCCTTACGCAAAAACATAATTTATCAGTATTAAAAGCATACTTATATTTAAAGGATAAGGTATTCACTTTAGTTGTTCAATGAATTACGGAGCTTCAAAAATTATAAACCTTTTCATATTATATTATATTACTTAAAGTAAATTGTATAAAAAATATCAATTATTTATTGATATATGTAATTATTATGTGTACATTGGTAACATATATAGAATTTTTACCTTCTACCAAAATTCAAGGTTTTGGACACTTTAAGACAGTCTCCTGTCCAAAACCAGTTTAGAATGTTCAAAACCCCAACCCTGGTAAATAGTAATTTAGAAGAGGATAGATAATTTCCCCTAATCCTGTAACACACAATGATTTTGGTCTTGAAAACATTACAAAAAGAGATATTTGTTTCATTTATAACCAAAGTAACTAAAACTAACCAACATTTACAAAAACTCACTTCTGTTCGGTCAAAAACATAAATTTAACATAAGATCCACTAATTATAATTAATTGAAGAACAATCAGTAAATAATGCGGGTAGACTATATTTGAGGGTGCCCCTTGATTCTCGCCAAGTTGTGATCATGGTTGATCGCCAAGCTGGGCGATGTTGAAACCCAATCATGATTCTGATTGGTTTGGATTTATTTTTTAATGTTCAATAGTATATGTAATTTCAGAAGTCTGTTAGTTCTACGTTGGATACGGGCTGGTTAGGTTACTTTTGAATGTAGTCAATAAGATCGAAGGTATGTGGGCAGTCATAAAAAGGGATGTAAGAAAAAAATGTCACCGCTAATCCAGCATTACAGACACCATTTTCGATTCTTATTTCGTTGAATTTATGTGGCGATGGAGGTACACAGATTCTATTAATGATAAATGTAGACAGTATCTAACTGTTATTAGATAATTCTGAGCACCTGAATTTGAGAATATTCAAGCTTAATGAAGAAGAGAGTTGTTTTTTTTCTTTTCTTTCTGCGCCTACTCCATTAATTTTAGCTTCGATTCAAAATCCTTTTTATTGGGTTTATTAATTTTGCTTATATTGGGTTCATTGCAAGTTTTGGCCGATGTTTTGTTGAAATTTACCAATGTTTTATAGAAATATCATTATGTTTTGGCCGTGATTCCTGTTACCACGGTGTTTGGCGCAAACAGGAATAGCGCCAAACAAAAGTCGCTAACTTCGCCAAGGGGCACCCTGAAGTACATTTTTCCCAATAATGCAAATTAGAACACCAAAAACAGTAAGACAGTTTGGTTTTTAAACAAATATGATAGATTTATGGTCCTGGCAATATTGAATGGCAAGTTTGAACATGATTTTGAAAATTTCGTCTGGCACGTAGTAAAAATAGAAATTTGATACATTCAAATATAAAACAACTTTTTTAAAATATTAATAACATTCAAGTAGTTCTTACTTACCACAACTATATTAACGACGTTAATTTTCATCAGGAAACCTTCAAAAACAAGAGAAGAAAAACAAAATTTATTTCATACGTTTTTGACTGCCTATTTCTGTACTGATCACACTCTGCTTAAATAGCTCAAAAATTGAAAAGTTCTACACTGAGTTTTTTTTTTTTTTTTTTCATCTTCAGCTTTTAGATATTTGCGATTAAAAAATGGCAGCACTAAACCTTATACTTCTATATTTTTTTACCGCACGTGAATGTATTATGTTTATGAATTCTTTTGTCTTAAGACGTAATAATATGAATTGTTTGCCATGTCACAATTTAAAATCATGCGTCTAACAAGTCGTCAAATTTCATGATGGGAGATGACAAGAAAACTGAAAGCTTCTCTGAAGCGCTCTTCACCTATCTATGGCTGACAGAGAACTTCTTATCAGAAAATAATGCTGCTCAAGTAATTGGAGAATCCTCAAAACTAGTAGTGGAAGTTGCCAAAGCTGTGACTGTTTTAACTTCTTTGACAATTGCTGATTTCAATGCAGGACTGGAAAAGTATTTTTCTGTGCACGGAATTTCCAGGAGAAGTGTATTCACATTCATAGCAACCTATTGTTTCAAATATCACGCAAACAACGAAGATATATTTGCTGTCTTCTTAAAAACTTGTGCTTTTGTTTATAAAGTCGTATTATTTTGCCATTCAAAGGGATTTGTAGAATACCTTGATTTCGCATCGATGTGTTGGTTGCAAGTTTTCGTCTACGATTTAAGAAACGAATTTTTTTCGAAAGGTGGTTGGGATAAATTGGAACAGTATGTGTCGGCGAAAAGTTATTTGCTGAAACAAAAAGACTCGCAGCACAAATCTTGCATGACATTTTTTGATGACGTCAATGATCTTTTCCCAAATCTTAGAATATCAAATGAATCCGAAATTTCTGGTTCCTTAGCAAATTCTATTGCAGCAAATTGTAATTATATTTTACAAAACAATGTATTAAATAGTGAGAGAATGGGGGATGAATTCAACTGTCAGAATTCTGAGTTAACTGTTGGCAAGAATTTATTTGAAATTAAGGTGAGTGATGAAGAAGCTATAGCTGCTTACAAGCTTTTAACTAGTTTTTATGGATTAAATGGTATAAAGTCAATTTGTGAGCAATCTGATGATTCAAATTATGATTCTTTTGATATGGAACATGTTTATAATACATTGTCATATTTTATTAATCAAGGGTTGTTACAAATAGATGCCTCAACTGGCAAAATAGATCATCCTAACATAATACAAAATTCTAATGTTCAGAAAGCTGCCTTCTGTTGCACTAATTGCCTTCATGATGAAAATGAAACATTTATAAATTGTGATACAAATGAAACGTTTTCAGCTTCCCCTGTTGCTGAACTAGCGCCTGATGGCTGCGAGAAATGTGAAGCGGAATTAGATACTAGCTAACTGCCTGATATATATATTATAAAATTCATTTATTTTATGAATATTTATTTATTTTTTAATTTGATTGAATACATAGATATTTAGCACTTAAACTGTCATTGATATATATTATGAAATAGCTATTAATTATCTATGCAATGCATATTACTCAGGGTGTTTGATTCCGTGATTGACACTGGATAGTTTAAGATTTATGTATCTACACTTTTGTAATAGAAACAGAATTTAGAAATATAGTTAGGCTGAGTAGTTAAACTTCTTAAAATTTTAGCTAATCAGGGTTGATAACTTTAATAAAATATTTATAAATGCATATTGAAAATGGCATTAACTGCATATGGTTATTAGTAGAGTTCTCCCTTTGAATAAAAAGAGACAGGGTGTTTCCTCTCTGAAAAGGACACTTGAGTTTTGAAAGTGAGTTTTTTTAGTTCACTTGATACCGTAATAATCTTGAATTTTATCTTCAACAATTGTTAAATTACCCTCTCATGCTATTTATGTGTATATTTCAAACAGTATTTCACTCATTATTGAAATAAGCGAAAAATTTTTAGTTTATAAAAATAATTAAAGACCTTACATAAAATCCTTACATATTTTTTTCTTCAAAAAGACTAAACTCACAAAAAATGTTTAGTTGATAAACAACTTGAAAGGTTTTTTCTATAATTTAAACTGAAAATTATAAGAAAATAGACATTTAAAAGTGCATTTTTTTAAAAAAAAGGAAAGAAAATATTTCTTCAAAAAATAGTTTTAAAATCAATTAAGAAGTTTATTAATATCTCCTTCCAGAAAAAAGATAATTATAAAAATTTTACCAGCAGAGAATAATCCTAACACACTAAATATTTGTAACAGTAGTCAGAATTAAACTTAAAAACACAGATAATTTTAACATAGTGTAATTATTATTGAAACAGTGAATAAATTTTTGGATGAATAATTTTGAAATTTTTTTTTAATATGAATGAAAAGGCTTATTTTTATATAATGGACAAAGAGAGAGCATTTATTTGGATAAAGGGCAAGCTGGACCACTCTTAAAAATGTTTAGGGAGAACAGTGGTTATCTGCTAAACAGGCTTAGTTATTTTCTGTTTAATCTTTTCTATATGGCTCTTATAATGGTAACTTCTGGTGGTGGTCCATCAGTTCTATAAGCCTTAAGCAAATGCTTAGATGTCCTTTTTCATACTGTTATATTGTTAAAACTCTAACTAAACTGAACTTGTATTGCATTGTTGTGTGTTGATGATAATCTTTTTAAATTACTTTATTGCTATATCGTTTTTCATCTGTTACATTTAGTTATATGAATGCATTGATAGATCTTATGTTTTAATTAAATTACAAATGTGTTAAAGATAATAATTTGATATAGTCATTTCATTAGAATTATGGAACTATTCTAACTATATGCTGAAAATTTGCATATAAGACTATGATTGGCAAATTTTAAAAAAGCAAATTAGAAAAATATATTTCATTATGCAAGTTCTAATTTATATATCAATTTTTTACACAAGGTCGTTTTTTTTTTCCATGGAGAAATGTCATTGTATTATATTAAATGATATAAAAGAGACATTTGGAAGAAAATTAAGTATTTTAATGCAAGATCTCTTATATTTTTATCTTTTTTTTATTGTTTTAAAGTTGTAAGTATATATTACTGAGTTGATAAGCTTAAATTAAAATATGTACCTTTGTTATTTCGTCCAATAAATTACAGTACTTTTAAATGATATTCTGGATTTAAGTTAAATATATATCTATACATCAATTAGTTTTTTAGTCTGTTTTCTTTTCTTGTAGAATGGTTCATTTGTGTATGTTAAACGATATTTAATGCAGTAATATGCTAAAATTATACATTTTTATGGTTAGCTCTTTAATCTTAATTCAGTTGTGTGCATAAAATTTAACTAAATAACTTACAGTAGCTTAGGGGGAAAAAACTGATTTAAATCTAAGGAAATTTTTGGAAAAACTAGGTGCTTTTTTTCTCCCAAAGTTTGTGTATGTTCAACTTTTATTTTAGTAAATTTGATTTAAGTAATTTTTTGCAATGACAGCGTTTGAATGATCTAACAGTTCATTTGAAATGCCACTTTAATTTTCTACCACTCTATCAAGCATTTCGCAAAAAGCGTAGCGCTGATAACCCTGTCCAATGTACAAGTATAAATACTATCAGGTGATTACAGGTTTTTAGAACTACAAAATGTTATAGTAAGAATGCTTTAAGGTTTTTTTACTAATTTTTCTTAACTGTACTGCATAGAATTTTATTAACTCATTTAGATTATCGTTTTTCGACATTTATTTGTAGAAATTGAAAATGTACTAGCATCTGTAAATCTTCTGATAATTGTGTTACTGCGATATTTTACGTTATTTAATGTAGAATTTCTAAATATTTTTAAGCTAGAATTATGCTGTTCTCTGTGAATTATTTATATTAAAAAAACCTTATGCAATTAGAGTTGGTTTAAACCTCTGCAACTGAGAGTAAATAGTTTTAGTTTCAAGTTCGTCTTCAATTAAACAAAGGTGTAAAACTTGTAATAGTTATTTAGTCAAAGTTATTATTTTTTGCTATTTGTGAAATAACGTTCACTATCAAACATTTTTGTGCTACAGTTTTTCTAAACAAACCAGTTACTAATATGTATACCTGGTTTCATTGAAGAAGCTATGTAAAAATAAAACCTGTTTGCTTACAGAAATCTTGCTTTAACCATATGCAGTTATAAATTGTTTATGTGGTTTTTTATTAAAAAAATTATTTTAATGTAGATAAAGCTTCTTTCTAGAAATTGAACAAGAAAGTTTTCTTTAATTATTTTTGAAATTAATAAAACTTAATAGGAATGTGATGTTATGCAGTTTTTATTTTGATGATTAATAAAAATGTTTAGGTTGAAGTCTTGTTGTAAAACATTATCAAGTCAAAAAAAAATTCAAAAATTTCCAAGTTTATAAAAATCTTTATAACAAATCTGGTGCATACTCGTAGATTAGTAAAATAACGTATAATGTGGCTTGTGATTGTTTTGCAATAAACTCAAGTATATTTTTAGTTATATGTGAAGTTCTTTTATTCAAATTATGTACTATAATTTTAATTTATAACTAAAAGTGTATCAATCTGTATGTGTCTAATAAATCAAAATATACTTTATTATTTTGGTTTCATTTTTGTTTCAGTTGCAATAAAATTTTGTAATGAAATATTTTTTAAAACATAATAGAAAAAAATAATTCAAAACAGTTCAGTTGCAACCTTTTCTCATGGAAAATCAGCTGCATAAATTATGTTGATGATGGGAGGGGGAATTGCAAATTTTGATATATTTTATGTTGGTAGTTATTATGCCTTAAAAAGACTTGAAAAGTTATCTAAAAAAAATATTAATAGCAAGTGTAATTTAATTTTAACCATGCAAGTTTGAATTAATGTAATTTTGATTAATGGTACTAAGTGTTGATGATAATTAATATTTTTATTTTATTATCTATGCATCAAAATAATTCCTTACTTACTATAAGCCTTCAGCCTATCTCTTTATGTTCTTAACCATAGATTTGACCTGTTTCTATCTAGAAATCAAGATATTTAACTCTTTAAACTTCTTGCATTGTAAAGTGAGTTTCAGTCTTCCTCTTTCTTTCTTTCACAAGCTTATGTGAGAGCTACAAATTTTATTTTTTTCTTCTGGGCATTGTAAGTATGTGACCCAGCCAATTATGTCTTTTTCTAAGAATGTCATCTTTTGTTGTCCTTATTTTTGTTTTTTAAATTTTGTTTGTTTGTTGTCTTGTTTGGTCCAAAAATTTTAAAAATAAATCTCTTACATTTATTTTGAAAAGTTTCTAATTCTTGTTTTTTTTATTTATTTTTTTTGTCTGTTTCCACGTTAAAATGTTTTCGACTGTATAATAGTACAATTAAACCAAACTAAATTGCTTTTAATCACAATAGAAAGGCAAACTTAGCTTAATTTTAAGGCTAAAATGAATGCTTAGAGTTTAATAACTGAAATTATGTAAAGGATAATAGTTTGTCTAAAAAAAAAAGGATAAAATTTCAAATAAATAAAAGTTTCATTAAATTTCTAGAAGAATGCATTTTAAAATATTGTAACATTTTTTTGTTCTCTGCTTTCTAAGAACTTCAATTTTTAAAAATTTTATCCTCCTCAGGGGGTTTGCATGGCAAACACGGGTTTCACGCACCCGAGGTACCCCAGTGAATTTTTTTTTTCCTTCAAACATTTAAATGTTTTTGCTGCATAATAAGCAAGACTTCAGAATTTGGGACATCTTATATTTTGTTTGATTATTTTTAAAATATATAGATCACATAGTTTAGCACAAATAATAACTTAAGAGAAGTTTTATGTGGGAGCATGATCAGATTGTTGGCATTTTATAGAGGAGTGCGAACTAAGTCCTTTGCTATCTTCAACCAAACTAATGGCAATACAACAGAGCTCTGAAAATATAGTCTTGATTGTATCAATTCTATTGTTCAGTAAGCAATTCAGAATTAGTAATATTTTGAAGGCTCAGTTTGCTTGCACTCGCAGTGGAAGGAGTAAATATATGCGATAAAGCTTTTTCACTTTGCTGTAACTTGCAAGGATTGTAAAAAAAAAATATTGATACATAATTCATGGTATAAAATGAAAAGTTTATATGTTAAAAAAAAAATCGATTTATTTTGAAATTTAAATGGGCGCTTAGTTTTTCCTTAAATTCAAAGATTATTTGTTAATTTTAACTTTATTTACATTTCTCTTCAAATTGCACGGGAAAAAAATTTACCCCTTTTACTACTAATTTCCAGACAGAGACCCTCAATAAATATTTTGGAACACTGAAATGACTATAAAATATGTTGTGCCACCGTATTTTGAAATTTTCTCTCTACCTGTTAATTGTACTGCTATTTGTAAGGGTTTTAATCCTGAAAATACTAATGACATAAATCTTCGGAAACTATTGGGGAAGTTTTTTTAATCCAAATGGTGCTCTATTCCATTCAAAGAGACCATACTCTGTAGCAAAGTCCGTCTTGTGCTTATCCATGAGATCAATTTTCATTTGGAAAAACTTGTTTTTGACTATTTCTCAGAAATTACAATGTCAATTTTAGCCGTTGCAAAACAGAAATCTCCAGATAAGGGTTACACTCCTGATTTTATTCATTCTGCTCTAGTGCCAAATCGTGCAATTAAAGAAGAAAAAAAAAAACAGAGCCATAGCAAATACTGGTGGAATCGATCCTCATTCTTGTGCAGATGCTCTAAAAGCAGCTGCAAAAAGTTAACTATCGATCTAAAAATAGCTGCTATAACAGCGGATAATTTATTACCTGAGCTTGAAAAGATAAAAAAGCATGAACATCAAAGATATGGATAAAGGTACCTCAATGCCACATAATGTTACCAGTGAAGGACCATGCAAACTGTCAAAAATAATCTCGATAATTGACAGGCACGTACGGTTGCACAAGATCGTTTGACTAAAGATCCGTTTTCTGGTTTCGGTTCGAAGTGAGAGTGGTATTCGCTCTGGGTTCTATTGTTTGGCAGTGTAAGGAAATATCGAGTTTTAATAGCTTTTTTCTTTTCAATAGCAATCGTAATCACTTAATCGTTTGAATTCTCATAGGGAAAATTCAATTTCTAATTAAGCACTTCTGCCGTTACCTTTAAATACAGCTCTTAGCATTATTTGGTAACCCAGAGTTTAAATGCAGTTAAGTGACATTAAAAAAAAACGAAGAAAAATAAAGTAGCGATCGAAACTAACCATGTCTTTTGTTTACATTGCGCTCATGACCAAAGTTGCATTAAATAATTTGCTTGATCAAAATAGTAATACATATTTACATTATTTGGAAGCTGGAGTTCAAAACTCGTATCTGATAAATCGATTGGTTTGTACCAAACGTTGGCATTCGTTTTTTTTTTTACACAAAAGTTCCGCACATAAGAAATAACTATATGTAGGAAATAAGAATATTCATCAACCACTTTGTTGAAATAATAATAAATAAATTGTTTAAATAGGAGATTTAAACTTCTGCTCATCATGCCATAGAATTATAATCTCGTATGATTTACCTGCTGCATCTAATTAGATTTGTTCAACACTCACCAAGATCAATTATTGATAGGAATCATTTTTCAGATGGATATAAAATGCTTCCTTGGAAGACAGACTTAGCTTAGAACTGTTATTTCAATTTTTTTTTTTATTTAAGCTTGACATATTTTGATTGCACATATTTTTTTAATGTATGTAACTCCACAATCAATCTAGGCCTGTCTGAAATAAATTTGCAGCATTTAAATAAATTTATATAGACTGTCACTCTAACTGTAAGAAAGATATAAAAATTCTGTAAAAAATTTGACAACCAGAATGAATTCCTAGTATAATAAAAATATTTGCCGATTCTGTTCAGTTAGTGCTCAAGACAAGATTTCTTCACTTGCCACTGTAAATAGCACTGATTCATCAGAGGTAATTATTATGTTACTGGAAAAGCTGAGATAAATAATAAGTAGCATAACTGAAGAGGAATAGGATTGCAAAAAAGTAGACTGGAGAAGCAATTTATAACAATAGTTGGTGTGGCGATTTGTTTGGACAATGTCGACATGAGATGTAATGGATTTGTAGTGCTATGTTGATGCATGGAGAAGAGGTACACGCACATAACTATCATGATATTTGATCAACATGGCCTTGCATTTGATATGAAAAGAATGAAAGGATTCAGAACTTTCAGAAAGTTCATCAACTCTGAAGATATCAAAAACTTCCATGTTTATAGGCCCTGAATAAAAACTCGAAAAACTCTTCAGATTAAACCTCTTTCCAATTAAATGATATCCATCTTCATTCTGAACAAAATTAAAAAATTTTAAAATTATGTTTCCTTCAAGGAGAACAACACAGTCCCTGGGTTTTGTTGTCAACTTATATTCCTCACAAGCAAGGCCATGTAAGTTCAGCCCTTGAACTCCAGCAGTTGGCAAATCTTTGTCATTGTTTTCCTTTAAAGAATTAAAAACTTTGCTTTTTCCAACAACATTTTCTGTCTCAAAGATTTTTTTCGGCCAACCTTTGTACAACCTGTTGTAATGGTGAATTCGGCTTCATCAGTATATTCTTCAGGCTACTCGAGAAGTTTTCAAATGGAAATGCACTAAAAGAAGGCAAGGGACCCAATCTCTCTGCATCAGCTGGTAAATGTAATAAAGAATGAGTATAATAGATTACAAATTCCTTGCCATATAACTTTTTACTATCACACACTAAGTCTGGTAAACACTTTTTTGCAACATCCATCAGATGCATGTATTTGGCAGCTCTCATTATATTGATAGCGATAAAAAGAAGCATGGAATGAGAATAATATTCGATTGGAAGATTATCTTTCAACAAAACTGGACTGTTTAGTGTTCATGATGTATCGATCTATTAATCAGTGGACTGTAACACACATGGTAAGTTATTTACAAATTAATGATATAAAAATTGACAAGATCATTGTAAGGTAACAGGTAGATGCGCCCTGCTCCAGACTTGAATGTCAACTGAATTCTGAATAGCAACTGATATTGACATAAGCGCCGCCTCGTGGCATAATTTGACAATTCTTAACATGGACCAAGATAAAGAAGAAATTGTCTGAGCTCAGTAGCCTTCCAATAATCTAGCTCATTTAAAGACCTTGGCTCACGAGCGAAATCAGACGGCCACAAAGACTTGGCAAATGTTAACATATCGAATCTGATCCTGTCCCTTGCCCGAACCTTTACAAGGTGCGATGATCCTTTTCCTTTCCACGAGTATAGAAGTTTTCTCATCATCCCCGGTTAAACTAATTTCATAGGATCATGCGGAAAAGAAGATACCATGCCAATCCTTAAGGCAGTGTTCCCCAACCTTTTTATCACCGCGGACCTGTCAATGTTTGCTAATTTTACTGCGGCCTGCTGGGGGTGGGCGGACATTGATTGCTTATATTTTAGATTATTTTGTTCTATTAATTTTAATTTAATTGTATTTAAACATGCCTTCAAAATAAAATACAGTTACACCAAAAAAATAAATATGAAGGGATTTAACATTTTAACTTACTAGATACTAACTAATTAACTCCTTTGAAATGAAACGATTCCATCTGGGGGTAATCGAAAACAATGATATATTACAAACATTAAAAAATTTATGTCACTACCTTCAGGGTCCCCTTTTTTTAAATGAATAAATCAGTTTTATACTAGTTTTATTGTATCATCATTGTATAAATAAATCAGTATCAACATTGCGCAAGGCTGTTCCTAACCTTTTGCTCACATGGTTGATGCATTCTTCTTTTACTATTTCAACACCATCCCCATGAACTTTGTGCTTATTTAGTTCGTTGAAAGATTTGGAGTCCACATCTAATAGCATAGTTGTGTATCTGAAGCCTTTTGCTTCGGATCGCTTCCACAATTTCAATGCTGACACTTCCATAGAGCCAGGTGAACCACTATGGGTGATGCAGCAAGAACTTTTGTGCCCAAGATACCACATATGAAATTCACCAGAATTTTCTCCTAAAGTTGATTTGGAGTGTTCACATTGAGAGCATCTCTTTTGACATAATTTCAAAATCAAGCACATATCCTGTGTAAATGTCTACAACGCAACCAACGTTCCATCATATGAAACCCCGACATTTATTATTTCTGCATTGTCTTCGCAATGATAACATTTTGTGAGTAAACTCAGATAGCATTACATCATATTGATTTTTGCACTTAGTAAATGTCCTACTGGACATAATTTCCATATTCAAGTGCATACAAAATGTTTCTAATGCTGAGTAACCAAGTCCAAGACCTAAAACTCCTTTCACAATTCTATTTACGGTGCATTTGGAATGTCATTTCATCAAAACAGCATAGACGATAAAACGCACACAAAATAGACAACAGAGTAAACGAAATTATTATATAGCCATTTTTTTCTCCTTAATGACTTTCAGAGGTTTTTTGTGTATCTGTTATAAAATAATGATCTTTTTTTTTATTCTCAAAAATTTCTTCTTCCTTAATGTCAATAACTGTTTTACCTCAGATGTTCTCGGGCAAATACCATCTTCAATGATTTTATGCACGATTTTAAACTTTTGGCTCACAAAGTATATGTGACAGCAGATTATGTACCTTTTGTGGTAGAGCTGCTGAAGGCACTGTTCTCTTGTTCCACGTCATAGGTGAACAGGTGATAATTTTTCCATCTTGTACTTTAGTCAAAATATAATGTCCTTCTTTCGTCTGTGTAACTGAATAAATATTGCTAGCCCTTTTTATACTTTCCAAATGGTGTTTTCTAAGATATAATAACTATTCTATATACAGAAATATATACTATTTCATGAAATATAAAAAGAAAAATATTCTATAACTATTACAGTTTTGCACGTTCTGAAATCACATTTATTCATTAGAATGAAGTAAGCAATGTGGACTTAAATAACTTCCATTTTATTTATAATGAAATGAAGACAAAAAAAATTCGATTTCTAGTAAAATAAAACAAAAATTTCTTGTTAGTAATGTTTTTTTTTTATGAAGTGGGTCGCAAAAATTTTTTCCTTGTATTGGGCCCCAGTCAAAAAAGTAAGGGAAACGCTGATACATATTAACTAACAGGCATCGCGGGGGTCCAACTATTAAGAGAGCAAAAAGTCTACAGTAACAATAGTTTTGAGCATAAGAGAAATAATCAGAATTTTATCAAATGCCGGCAAAATTGTATTCTCATTCTTGTTTGTTTTTAACTTAAAGAATTCAATGCCATTTCTTGAAAATTTTCTTCATTTGTCAGAAATATTGAAAGGAAACGAATACCGCCAACGACGACCATGGAAATAAATATCCTACACTAAGTACTTATTTCTGCATTTCTCCACAGTTTTATGGCAGCTTCCAATAGCATGCAATTCTAATTGCGGTGCTAACCACCTTTATCTTTATTTGTGAATTTTGTATTCAATTCGCCTTTATAAAGTTCGGGATTATTTTCCATGAAAGAGATTAACTTTTCTATCTAGTTTCAAAACCCACAGTTGTTAAAACAATGTTACCTTGTTGCGAAAATAAATATTGGTTGGTTAGTCTTTATTGGTAAATTTTGCATTTAATTCATCTTTGTAAAGCTCCGGATTATTCTTCATAAAGGAGACTTAACTTTTCTAATTGGTTTGCAGTAATTTTTATCCCCATTTCAAAAAATATTCTATGAGCCTAATCGTGAGACGAACATCATTCATCTGCAGTTGATCCCCTTACATGTTGACCTAGAACTAAAGGGCGATAGAAAATTTCAGACCACCATTACCAGATTCATTCGTTTTCGTAAATGTCTGGGATTGTGGAGGACTCGACAACTGGCTTTTATAGAAAAACATGGTTGTCAGGCTTCTTCAGCATTTTTTGAACTTAAAGATGTACAGAAAAAGCGTAATTTTTATCTAAACATACCTCACTATTTAGCTTCTTTATACATATTCTGTAAATCTTTCTTGTCAATAAATGATAGCAGCGTAGAAGGTGTATAGTTCGATCTTGCCTTAGCTAAAATCTTGGACTTCTGTATTCGCTGCTCCATCAGAATAATTAAAAGCTAACGTTCATTCAGATTTTCGAACCAAATCTAACAGCTTTATGTTCATGACCAACATGAACAGATTAAAGCTCCTCATTTGGTTGGAATGCTCTCCACTGTGCCAGTGATGTAATGTTTCCAACCTTTACAGCTCTTATTCCTTCGATAGGTAAAAATTTTGTCACAGTATTCAATAACTTCATCCGATAAATAATTTCGAATTCATATAATGAAAATAAGCAATATTTTTGTGTTATCTCCTTTGCGACCCCATTGGTACCTTTAATAAATTTTACCAGGTAGCCATTGCCAGTTTCAAAGGGGCAGAATAGAGCCACAATGGACCCCACACATTGACGCATTTGGCCGAATGCAAAAGAAGATGCACATTAAAGTTTGTGTAAAGCACCATACAGTTTGTGAAACTCATAAACGAACTGGTGCAACATCTGGTTTGCAAGTTCAACGTCTGATTTTTTAACATTAGCTTGTAATAGAATGCAAAGTGCTGAGGAAAATATCGATAGATTTTGGACATATTTTGTTGGCAGAATGTTGTCTGAACATGGGACACAATAAAATAGTATCCATGCTCGCCATTCGTTAGCCTTCCAGTAAACAAAATCACTGAATGCTCTTGGTTTTCTTGAAATCACTTGTGAAGGAGTGATTGCCACAATATTATTATCAATTTTTTGTAATTTATCATTAGATAAATAATAATCATTTGGATGATTTGACGAAAAGGTCCAAATGTATGCCATTAACTTAGCAACACCCAGCAATCAACAGTGCATGTAGTCGATAGGAAATCCATAAACTAAATCGAAATATGGCAGAGCAGCAAAGGGTGTAAGACCTTTGACACCTTTAACGATTTCTCCTGATTGCTCAGCTTCAATCATATTTTTCTTCATTTGGTTAAAATTTCTTCTTTCATAAAAGGTGTCAAAGGTATATTTTAGTTGACTGTTTTCAACTATATCACCAGGGTGATAGCAATATGGACAACCACATTTACAATGGCTTCTTTAATAAAGGGTGTAAAATAGGTTGACATAACAGGGTTTTTTTTCTGCCGAACCGGACACCAGCGAGCATGGTATTACACCCATTAAACCTTTCATTCAAATAAAATTGTATGGGCCACCAGGTGTTTTGCAGGTTTTATAAACTGCTGCTCCATCAGTACTAAAAGTTACTGATAGATCACCATCTCAGTAAATCCCATTTTTGACTAATTTCTGAAATCCAGTTCCATCATTTAAATCCGACTCCATTTTCAGATACAGGGAATGTAATTTCGTGGAGAAGACTTCAGTGCATACATCACAAATTTTATGGTTATTATCATTAAAAGGCACTTCTCCAATATAAGTTAAGCAATTTTTGCCATATAAATGAAATATATATTACAAATTTAGAGAAAAAAGTTTTTTTCGGAGAAACATGCTAGGAGGGAAAATCCCAGATCCGATAATATGGTTAAATAAATTCAATGAGGTCCACAGTTGCATTATTTGTTAAATCATGCCTAATTGCGTAGTGGAGACACATTAACAAGGCTTCAAATTTTGAAGATTTGGAGTCACTGTTTGCAATTGTGCTTAAACTCAGATCAATTGGCTGACATTGTTGATCTAAGTTATTGTTGATTGATTCGGGTCTCTTCCGAATCACTTAGAACTGAATCATAATCAGAGAAAGAAAGTCCATCAGATGAGTCATAAATATCACTAAATGTAGACATTCTATCAGATTCATTGTCTTGCGGTAGGTTTATAATGTCATTCGATGTTGTCGCGCAATTAGTTGTTTTTTATATCTCCAATTAGTTGTTTTCGGAATTGTGGAACTACATATTTAACTTTTATACCTTTTTCTTCTTGGTGGAGCCATGTATAAAATATAGTGAAGCAAAATAACAATAGAGAAAACAATTAAAAATTAACAATAAAAAATAGCAAAAGCCGAATAAAAAATTAACAGAAAGATTAAGTAATAGACAATGCAGAGACTCCTTGTTTTTTTATGTTATTTAGCTACAAATTGAGTCTATTTTGGAATTTTTTCTTTTACGAAATAATAAAAAATGAGTTGGTGGCAGCCCCGTGTGTGGCTGGTCATCAAAAAGTAGCACCTCACTGGCCTCATGGATTTAGAAGTCCTGAAACATAGGAAAACGATTTTGTTTAGATTTTCTGAAGCATAAAGACATTATCTAAAAAGTAGCATAGCTGTTTTTTGATATTAGCAAAATGGCAGCGACTTAAAAAAATATTTATTAAAATACTAACATGAAATCGAAATATAAAAATATCAAAAAAATCCTATGCTACTTTCTAAAGAATATATTTTTACTTAATTTAAAATAAAGAGCAGCTTATTTCGTAGTATAGATCACGACCATCATTTTCTAGAGAAGGCAATAAGTAAGAATGGAACTGGAAACACGTGAGCTCGTGCAATTTTTAATGGATTGCTATATAAATTGAGATACAGTCTCTCTTTTATCAAAATATTTGCTTTCACATATAAGGTTTATTTTCGTATCTTTGCTCTGATAATGGTTTTGCAAAAAACAATAACAAGGTCTAACTGTAAACTAGACCATGTCCAAGAAGTCGTGAATCCTCAAAAAGTCATAAGAAAGGTATAACAATTTGCCATGACATGGTTATGTTTGCCACAATAAAGACAAAGATTTTGGGATATATTAGGAGGAGGTAGTTGATTCCACCTATGAGGATTTGTTGATTGATTGGTTGATCTAATATAGACAGTGTTTAAATTTACCTCCGTTATAGATTTGACTGGGTCGTTGCATAGTTTCCTGTTTGTGAATTTTATCTGTTAGCTTTCTAACAGTTTAACGCAATAGTAATACTTTCTTCTAACTGTCTATTATTCACTCCAACAGCAAAATATCTAGCATCGGCATTTGATACTGTTTACCAAGGGTCCTTATCAATCCCTGTAGCATATAGATATTTAATAAAAACCAAGTTGTAGGTGCCATATAGCCACAACTGNAAACTTTAACCAACCAACAATCCCTGTAGCATATAGATATTTAATAAAAACCAAGTTGTAGGTGCGATATAGCCACAACTGGCCATTAACTAAAAACTAACAATCCCTGTAGCAAACGCACTTTTGCTCCCCTGAGCTCATCGATAGTTGTTGGAGCTGATCTTCATACTAAAAATGAGCTCCCTAAGGCATCCCGTATGTGTTCAACAGGAGTAAGATCATCGCAAACCACTTCAATCATTGACTCTATTCCGGTTCGAGGAATTCGTCCAAAAATGTTGCGAAGTTCCCCAGCAGATTCTTGTTTAATAATATTTGCATATTAAGAATGTTTTTGATATGACAGTTAACTATGAGTCTTTTGTTTTCTTGCCGCTGCTCTAATCTCTTGAATAATGATACAAAATTATCCATTGTTTCTATTTTTACTTCTCCCCTTAGAGATCCGCGTTGGTAATAAAGTTTTTCATTTTCTGAAAGCTCTGAATTTTCGTTTTTTATACTAGTGAATTGACATTTAAATAAATTCCCCTCTTCTATTTTACCTATTAAAATGGGAAGAGGAATTTTCGGTATCTTTAAAGAAGCTCTTTTGAGTTTCATCACTTGGTATAGGACGATTTTCATGCGTTGAACTATATGTTTTGATTTGTAACAGATACAGTTAAATAAAGATTTTTAAGGCTTACCTCTTGTCAGCATTAACTAACTCCTTTGCGTCTAGCTCATCATCATTGAGTATTCTGTAATGTTCTTTTTTTAGGGTATTAAATTTCTTGTGGATATAAATCACAGTATTTTAGGTAGGCTTCGAGTTCGAAAATATCCAGTTTAGATTGTTGCTCTGCTTCCGTGAGAGCATTTGATCTCTTTGTTAGTTGTCATCTTAAACATAGTTTGATTTTACAGTCGTCATTGTTTGGCTTGTACCAATTGAATATCAGTTGATTTTATCTCTGCGTTGCTTGGACCAAAAATATAGAAAGGTTTTGTGTGTTGCAAATGCATGCAGCAGTGGATTGTATCATCAAAACAGATGAAGTTTTTTTGATATTAGAAACAAAGGTAAATTATTTACTTACAGGGGAGCATCCGTTGGTTTTGATTAAGAGCCACTGCTCTAGTTCATGTATTTCTGTCTCAGTTTTCAGGGGCAACTGAGGCACTCCGTCTGGCAGTGGCTCTCTCGACGGTGCACCCGTCTGACGCTTGACATCTGCCCGCATCTCCTCGATGTTTTGCTGGCCAACAAGAATTCGATTTAGCATCGAGAAATTGCTCTATTCTAAATGCTGAAATAACAAAATGATTCATATTAACATTAAAACTAAAAATTACAAAGTTGTTGTTACTAATTCCGGTGTTGTTGTTGTCAATAAATCCGTTGACAGTTAGGAAGTCCGAAACTAAAAGGGGAATAGATGGCGAAAATTACCAAGTATATGTAGCAACTGTGTTCAAGGAAATTTATTGTAATCCTAATTCACAATTATTCTCGGATCTCCAAAAGGATACAAGTGGCCAAAGGGAACTGCTCCTAATTAGATCCTAATAACATTTGCAAGTCGCATTTAAAATTTAAAAAAAGAAACATTTGAAAATAAATCTTAACAAATTCAGTTTGCTTACCTTCGAATTCTTGCTGGCTCACCCAAGCATACTGAGGCAATGCAGAATTTTCCACCACCGGAATTAAATTGATAACCTCGGATGTGGTGGCAGAGGTCGCTGAAATGTCTAGCTGAGGATCAACAGTCTACTAGGTCAAGGAGGCCACACTCTGACAGAGAGTTGCCTTCCGGCCTCAAATTTTCATCATGCATATTTCACCAGTTTTAAACTTCTTGCCCCCTACTGTCTCTGGCTCTCTCTATGTCGATGATCTACACATCTCGTGTTCAGGATCCGACATGAGAGTCATCGAGCGACAACTACAATTAGCTGTGAACAAGATCTTAGACTGGTGTGATCAGAATGGTCACACTCTTTCGCCATCTAAAAGTTGCTGTATCCATTTCTGCCGTAAACGCTCGATTCATAATGACCCTGACATCNTAATCCTAATTCACAATTATTCTCGGATCTCCAAAAGGATACAAGTGGCCAAAGGGAACTGCTCCTAATAACATTTGCAAGTCGCATTTGAAAATAAATCTTAACAAATTCGGTTTGCTTACCTTCGAATTCTTGCCGGCTAACCAAAGCATACTCAGACAATGCTGAATTTTCCGTCACTGGAATTAGGTTTATTACTTCTGATGTGGCAGAGGTCGCTGAAATGTTCCTCTGAGGATCATCCTCAAACATCCTACTAGGAGGTCGAGGAGGCACACACTCTGACAAAGAGTTGCCTTCCGACCTTAAATTCTTCTGCCTCCTCTCTCCAGCAGACTGCTCGTTATCAGATGACTCAACTGGATTACAACGCCTTTTCTTCCCTCTGCCACCTTCCTCGCTAGGAACGAAATCAGACGTTCGCTCCAGCCTTGTCAGCATGTGCCGAGCTTCCGCATAGGATACTGCAAATAAAATGAAATATTCTTTCATTCTATTAATGAGTGCCATAGTTTTAAGACTTATTACCATCGGAAGATGGATAAAACATTGAATCTCTTTCATACACATAGCTTTTGAAATTGTTGAATTAAAATATGATTATGGTTCAAATTATTGATAAAGTTGTACTTGAGAAAACTGCTTTGATACGTTTAAATATTATGCTTTAAATAAAAATTTCTGTTGTGTCGGAAGTTTCGGGTTAATAATTTTGAAGACAGCATTTAGATGAGAATGATTTCGGAAATTTGTTTTCCCTTAATAGTAAATTTTGCTGTAAACCTAAAATCTGGCCATATGAATTCGGAAAACTTAAATTTAACATGAAATAAACTCCTACTAATAAAACAGCTGCCTCTTCCAAACAGCTATCTTCTCGGAGGTTAACGACTTGTAAGCCAGTACTGATAGTTTTCTCTTCACCGAGAAAAATGCTAGGACCTTGTCTTCTTGCATCGGAGCTGAAGTTAACCCAAATAAAGAAAATGAAGCTTTTTTGCTAGTTTAATGATAAATATTTCATTTTTTTAAAAAACAATTTTCTACTCCAATATTGACTATTCAGTTGACAGAGTGTGTTAAGTTATTTCTCCTGGGCTTGTTCACACTTATAAAGCGTTTGAAGTGGACATAATTCTAATCAAATGCAAGTAAAAAACTGACCAAAGTTATTTCGATTACAGGTCTATGTAACTTAGGAAAGTGCTTATTCATCATCTGTGACTCAAAAGAAAAAAATCTAAAAATATTAATTTAAAATGCAAAAATGAAAAGTAAATTATACCAGTGATATACAGTTCCATGTAGAAGTCCTTGGCTCTCCATCTCCAAAACCGAGCCGCAAATGTGGTAATGAGCAGACATTTTTCTTGAAGCCTGTTTCAGTTTCTTCACTATTCTGTCTAATTGCTCGTCGAAGCGCAATTCCACTTCAGCTCTAAGCTGAAAGAGCCATGGAAGAAAGTTAATAATAGAATGGCTTTTTTTAACATAATGCATGACAACATTGAATAGGTAAAAAAATATTTACAGTACACACTTACGTGTTCTTTCTGCCTTAGTTTAAAAGATCTCTTCAGTAAATAGGTTACTCTCTGGACTAAAGTGATAATACATAGTTCTAAGTACATTGCCAAGCCAAATACATTTGCAATAAAATTAAGTGATCCCTTGAAAAGTAGCTATTTAAGAAAATGTCTTACCGCCAGTTCAATAATAGCATCTTCAGGAGACATTTCGCTTTCTATTATAATAGGTTCAACAATTTTCTTGCTTTTTAGTGATCGAAGTCTCTACATTTTTCTCCTCTCACTCAATTTTCGAATGAATATACCCTTTGAAGAATAAAGTAGCAACTTCCAATTAATTTCATATTTACCGAAAAAAGAAAAAAAAACATGGAAACTAGGCAGTTTTACAGTCTTTGAATAATATGAAATTTTTAATAAAAGGACATTAGCCATTGCCAGGAAGTAGGGTCATTACTAACGTGACCATTTATTTTTTGACTCAAAACGGGACATTGGTTTTCGAAATAAAGGGAAACCATCTATATTAAAATCCAATAGTAGAGGGTCCTTCACAATATGATGTTGCTTCATAGTTTTCTCAATGCAATTTTTTCAGCCCAAAATGAAAAAATACGCCAGATCCCATTTGTTGGACGTCAACATGACGGGGGGTTTTCAGCAAAGTTGCTACTGTGATCGGTAAATCTGGGTGCCACTTCTTCAACCCCTTTGACAATGAAGTTAGATGTTTCATGGCTACTCCATTAGTCCCAAAATACCAATTCCGTAAAAAGGATCCGATTTCTTCTACCTCTTCATCACTTGATTCAGATGAAAGGGGAAGGTTGAATCCCTCATTGAAATCAGAATCTTCAACAAAAAAAAAAACACATTTTTTGGCTCTTCCTGACCATGCAGTGCTTTAGGGTGCACTTGATTCGAATCAGAATCTTCATCATCTGAACTTACAGTATTCAAATGAGGATTCGGTTTGACGGACATAAATTTCGAGGTCGATGCCAACAAACTTTGACACATTTTGTTCAAAGCTGCCTCTTTTTTATGTTCGTCTAAAATTTTAGAAAGCCTTCTCCTCTTTTGTTGTTTCTGAGGACAGGTCTTTCTACCAAGAACACTGAACAAAAAGGGGTATTATTATTAATCGAAGTTTATTAATTTATTTCTTAATTATTAAAAAATAAGTAGGTACATATATTCATAAAATTTCTAATGCATTAGCAATTATTTGTAAATAAGAATACAAATTTGTAGTTTAAAGAAAGTATATTTAGTTCAAATATTAAATTTAATAATCTGCATTCACTTTTATTTTGTCTATATAGAATCACTATAACTATTTCATTTGGTTATTACAAGCTATATTTTGCTTACCCAAATAAAATTTTAGTCACTCACTATAATATCATATTTAATAGCTATCATTTTGTATATTACAAGCATTATCATGCCCAAACACAAATTCAAATTACTAATAAATATTGAAAAATGGACGGTAAAATAACACTGAACATTTACTTCAGAATGCAGTATATTAGACGGAGGAATGTTCACTTTAAATAGGTCATTGGTAATTTCCTCATTTGGTTGGAATGCTCTCCACTGTGCCAGTGGTGTAATGTTTCCAACATTTACAGCTCTTATACCTTAGATAGGTAAAAATTTTGTCACAGTATTCAATAACTTCATCCGATACATTATAATTTCGAATGCACATGGGTATGGATGAAAATAAGCAATATTTTTGTGTTTTATCTCCTTTGCGACCCCATTGGTACCTTTAATAAATTCTACCAGGTAGCCATTGCCAGTTTCAAAGGGAAAAGTAGAATAGAGCCAAAATGGACCCCACACATTGACGCGTTTGGCCGAATGCAAAAGAAGATGCACATTAAAGTTCATGTGCAAAACAAGCACCAAACAGTTTTTGAAAATCTTTAACAAACTGGTGCAAGTTCAACGTCTGATTTTTTTTAACATTAGCTTGCAATAGAATGAAAGGTGCTGAGGAAAATATCGATAGAGTTTGGACATATTTTGTTGGCAAAATGTTGTCTAAACATGGGACACAGTAAAATAGTATCCATGCTCGCCAATCGTTATCCTTCCCGTGAACAAAATCACTGAATGCTCTTGGTCTTCTTGAAATCACTTGTGAAGGAGTGATTGCCACAATATTATTAATTTTTTGTAAATGATCATTTGATAAATAATAATCGTTTGGATGATTTGACGAAAAGGTCCAAAGGTTTGCCATTAACTTGGCAGCACCCAGCAATCAACAGTGCATGTAGTCGATAGGAAATCCATAGACTTATCGAAATATGGTAGAGCAGCAAAGGGTGTAAGACTTTTGTCAACTTTAACGATTTCTCCTGATTGCTCAGCTTCAATCATATTTTTTTTCATTCGGTTAAAATTTCTTCTTTCATAAAAGGTGTCAAAGGTATATTTTAGTTGACTGCTTTCAACTATATCACTAGGATGATAGCGATATAGACAACCACATTTACCATTGAACTGTTTGATGTTTTGTAACGCAGCTTTCGCAACGGAATCCGCAACACAATAAGTGAAAATCGCTCTTCTCGTAATTCCAGCAATTGAAATTCCTTCCTCAAACAGAACAATGACTTCTTTAATAAAGGGTGTAAAATAGGTTGACATAGCAGGTTCTTTTCGGCCGAACCAGAGACCAGCGAGCATGATATTACACCCATCAAACCTTTCATTTAAAGGTAGCTCATTCAAATGAAATTGTATGGGCCACAAGGTGTTTTTGCAGAATTTATAAACTTCTGCTCCATCAGTATTAAAAGTTACTAATAGATCACCATCGCTGTAAATCCCTTTTTCGACTAATTTCTGAAATCCAGTTCCATGATTTAAATCCGATAAAACTCCATTTTCAGATACTTGGAGTGTAGAAAACTTTTCTTCTTGATTTCGAGAAGCTGTTGCAATTGTGGGGCCACTGGTATGGTCAAAAAAAGGATACCATCATTTAATGATTTCGTGGAAAAGACTTCAGTGCATACATGACAAATTTTATGCTTATTATCATTACTAGATACTTATCCAATATAAGTTAAGCAATTTTTGTAATAAAACTGAAATTTATATTGCAAATTTAGAGAAGAAACATGCTAGGAAGGAAGATTTAAGGTCCGTTAATTTGGTTAATAAGTTAAATGAGGTCCACAATTGCATTATTGGTTAAAGCATGTTTCTATTTTTACTTCTCACCTTAGAGATCCCCGTTGGTAATATTTCAATCTTCTTTTTGGAGACAAATTTCTCTTTCGGACATTTAGCCCAGATGCAACTATGTACACATTCGTTTGCATTTTAGGTTTTACCCTGACAGCAACGCAATAAGATTTGCGTTGCTGCCTTTATATTTGCATTTGTAACATCGCTATGATGAATTAGTACAACAACTAAAATATAAAAACGGAAATTTTAATTACAATTAAAAGGGAAAAAGAAATACACAACTGAGGGGTAGAATAATAACTTTATATCTGTTTTATATGCACTGAAAAAATTTAAGTATTTTTTTTATAAATTTCTAATGGTATTTAAGCTGCATATTAGCGCTGAATTTCATTCGAAATTTTTGCATTTAATGTATTTTCAAAAAATATTTTTCATATTGTTTTTATTATATTTTGAAATTTTATGTACGGAGGCTTCAATCCTGTAAATCAATCCATAGAAACTAACAAATTTAAGCTTAATTTTTAGTTTTATATAAATTCAACATTTATTGCAAAAATTCATAAAAAAATTTATTTGTTATTTTAATACTTTAATTGTATTTTGATGAGTATATACATATGGATATTTAAAATATATTCATGAAGAACAAAATAAAGACTTTCTTTTTATCAGAGACACCAAAAAAGCAATTCTGAAGCGTTTCTGGCAATTTATTCATGAGATATTTATATAATTAAATGAGTAATATAAAAAGAGAAAAGATATTAAAACTTATAAAATAATGTTAGGTTTTTATTCAATGATCTGATTGAATAAAATTTTGAGCGTTATGGGCGGGGTTAGAGCACGAGATAAATATGAAATTAGCAGCTCCATGCGCCGCTGGCAGTGTGAAAAATATTAAGTATAAGAAATAAGCTAATCAGGCTCTAAAATTGGCCTTTGTCAATAAATATTTACGCCCTAGAAAAGGTCTTATGATTAGAGGATACACGAATAGCATCTCTCGTAAAGAAATGTGCTATAGGTCTTATTTTTGCATCTTCTAAGAGCATTTCAGATTCAGAATTATAATTTGCAGCATCACAGTTAATAGCTTTTTTTTAAAATAAAATTTGATGTTAAGTAGCGTGAGGGTTTCAATTAGAAGTTTAAAATCAATGTGTATAGCTTTATGACGTATGAAATATGGTAAACCACCGAGACTTCAAAGTAATTTATTCTGGAATATATTAAATTTTTTCATTTGGGCTTTATTAATATTGCACCATGCTGGATATGTGTATGTGATTATCGGGCGGATATAAGTTATATAAATATATCTCTTATTTTTGAGTGATAATTTGGACAGAGACCTCAGTAGCCATTTGCGTTTACTTTAAATATAATTGTTTTAATATGATCGTTCAAGATTTTTATTGATAGTTAATCCTAAGTATGTTGCTTTATCGACTATTGGGATTTAATTTTCAACGAATGAATTTGCTTTAATATAGAAGGTGTGAATGCAGAGGAATAAAACAAAAAGTAGCTATGAATATTTTATTTGAATTAGTAAAACAAATGGGCACATTCTTGGGTCTCCAAATCCAAAGAATTGGTCACTTCAACTATCTTGGGTTTTCGTCCTTCCCACTCAGTGACTGTAGCCAGGATCTTCCCAAATTTTTCCGCAAGCTCTTGGCCTCAAAGCGCCTGAGAACTGTAGCTGGCAGCAAAACATTGAGTAATATTAATAACATTTAAAAAATAAAAGCTGGAAGACTATTTAACAAAGCACAATTTATTAATGAGTATAGAGTGAAACATTGGGAACTGAATTGAATGAAGGGCTTAGAGAATCGGCACAAGGACCAAAAAAGGGCATGCTCCATCAGACACTGTTTTATAAAACTGTCTTAATATTTAAGCAGCAATGCTGTGTCTTTGATTTCATAATAAATTCTTTAGCAACAAAAAATACTATAATAGAAAGCTTATCAGTTTAGCTTTAACTGTATTTCTTAATTTTCAATTTTACTTCTATGTATTAAAGAGCATTCTCTTAAACAAATGTGAATACAGAAAAAGTATTGAAGTTTAGAATAAGATTTATTTTTAAAATTTAGATCTTATATTGATTACTTATGATTGCATATACTTAGAAGTATAATTAAACAAAAGCTCAAACTTATTATAAACACACTGCATTTACAAATGCATTCAATTCTTAAATGTAATCGTTTGTTATTTTTTTTTTTCCTTCTGCAAAATTATAACTTTTTTTTTTGTGATTAGATTAAAAAACTATTGACCTACAACTGTGTTAGACTTAGAAAATTTAAGATTTTCAAGCCTTTCTCTCTCTTTTTTTTTGGTTCGGATTTCTATAACTTTTTTGCAATATTTGATTTCCTTTACATGGGAACCAATTTTTATTTTGTATTTTCGAAATAGAATCTTTTCCTCGCATTATTTTTAAATTAAATTTAACAACAGCTTGCAAAGATAAAAATCGACTGACTGAATCATTTTACACAGATTAAAAAATTGCGAGTGTAAATATATGAAAAATCCTGAATGAACTTAGAAATATTAAGGATTAACTGCATATTAATGTTAGTAAAATTTAATACAAAAAGAGAGGGATTCTAAATATTTTGATTTATTATTTGCAATTTGAATTGTTATTCAGATTAAAAACTTATTTTTTTATTAATTTTTTTAAGGTATTTTAAACTGGAAGAAAAAAATATTACATATATATATTAATAATAAATAATATCTTAATCAACAATTCTATCCAAAATGACATTAGGCAATCTTTCGAGTGACTTTTTTCCTCTTCGCCCCAGACTGCTGTACTGCATAGCAAGATCTTTTGTTAACATTTTTCTGCATATGCTGAGCAGGAATGCAGATATAGTTTTCCCATAACATATGCAGTCAAAATGACGAATCTGAAAACAAAAGTTGGTTAATTTATTCAAACAGCTACAAGACAATGCACATTATGTCAAAATTTAAGCTAAAAGAGTATATTAAAGTATTTATATTAGCTGGCCCACTTTCAGGTATTATTTAATATGCACACTTGTTAAAAATAAGTAAAATAGACGTTATCAACAACCAGTCACCGAGCACGACTCATCTCCAAATGCTGTTTTCATCATCTCGTAGGTTTCGGTGCCTGTTTTGTCGAGCTTAAAGCAATAATTGATACAGATTCGCTGCTCCGTGATTTCACACATTTTCTGTTTTCACACATTTTTATATTACAGCAGTATTCTATTCTGCAAAAAAAATTTAACATTACAGTAACATTCTATTTACATTTTGCAACCAGTGGAGATCAAACGAAATAAAAAGCAATCAAATAAAAAAAAAGTATGAGAAATACGACGAAAACAATTTAGTAGCTGCTGGATATGTATTTTAAAAATAAAGTTAAGCATTCTTCACATAAAATTACATTGCAAGTTCAATCCACAAGATAAATAAATAACATGTAATAACGAATAATGAAATAAGAAAAAAGTATCAGAAATACGACGAAAACAATTTAGTACAAGATAGCTGCAGTGTATGTTTTTTAAAAATTAATTTTGCACAAAATATCGGAATAAAACCAAATAGCAAAGCTCAAGCTTCGTAATATACGTCATTTAGGAACGTATTGCCCATGCGCTTAGATTTGGTGAAAGAGTATCGTAATACACGTCATTTAGGAACGTATTGCGCATGCGCTTAGATTTGGTGAAAAAGTATCTTCGCAGGATCTAACGTCTACTGCACTCAAACACTCCACATGAAAGAAGTCAGTGTGACTGAACGGCGCTCTGTACAGACCAGCCGATTTTTGTGAGACGAGGTGAAATATGCGCGTGCATGATGCTCACTGTCCCACCGCAAGGGGTTTTCTGGAATAAATAGAACACATTCAGTCTCGATAGTTTCTGAACAGCCCTCGTATATATAATAATCATCCACAATGATAATTTCTTCCTCGGGAAGACTATATAAGGCGCACAAAAAAATCATGTAAAATGTTCCGTCAAAAACAAATAACACCAAACGAATCTGACTGTCTTCTTAATAAACACTTAATATAGATATTTACAAAGCAATAACTCATACTCAAGATATATATAATATGAAGTAATTTTTTTAGTTTAGACTGTAGTGTGAGTTGGTCAAAAAGCCCTTTTCACAAAGTTACATCTTTTTACCATAGCAATGTATATAAGGAGCCAACATTTAGCCTTGTAAATCACATATACTGTGCCAGGCAAAATCTTACATGTTTAGTTCGGATATTTATAGATGTTTAATACAGCTACATTTCAGGATGCAATAGCAAGTAATGTAAGTTACTTTAATCTAATGATATACTTATTCCTAAAAAAAAAACTGTTAAATTATAACACTTTAGAATTGAAATATCATTTTTAGAGAAAGCTAATTATCGAATCACAAGATTTTAGACCTTAAAACTCTTAAATGTTGCTTCATTATTTTCACATTGCATAAAAGTAACGAAAAATTTAATGCAAAATAATAATTTTTTTTACTTCTTATGTACATCAAACAAGTAAATTCTTTTTTGTATTTAAGTATGTAATATAGAAGTTGAATTTCAGTTGCTATAAAAAAATTTGGCTGAAATATTATATTGCAGCACATCAAACAATATTGAATGCTAATGTTAACAAAATTTAAAATATGTAATCACTTAGTTTTAAAAAATTAAGCTAAGGCTAAATTTAAACACCTCAAGACATTGTTAACATACAAATATACTCTGACTACCTGTATAAACACATTAACTTGACATTTGGAATGAATATTAAGAAGAGTTATCCTGAAATTTAAGAATAATTACTAAAGCGGGATAGATTTTTACGACTGAAATGCCATAAAAATTTAATAAATCATGCACGTTATATAAAGATAATGCAAAATAAAAATATGCAATCAAAGTTTTCAACAAATGTGTTATAGAATTCAAGATTGAAACATATTGATACAAAAGAAATGCATTAAAACTATATACAAGATAAATTAATCTTTTTCCAAGAAATTTGCAAAATCAGCAATATATGATTCCGTACCAACAGTGATTAACAAACTTGTACATTTTATTTCAGGATTGTGGATTACTTTATTTTCACTATAAAATTAAGGTTGACAAATTTTAATTTGAGGTAGCATATGTTTCAAATTTCCATAAAAAATAAAAAAAAAGAACCCACTGTTTTTATTTCACAAACAACTACAATCACATCGTGATTTATTAATAAAAAATTCCTAACTTCACAATATGAATTATCACTTATTTTTAAGATAGAATCGTTACATTTTTTTAATTTCGAATATCATGGAGTCTTTAATTATTTTCTTAGAATGTAGTATATTAGACGGACGAATGTTCACTTTAAATAGGTCATTGGTAATTTCCTCATTTGGTTGGAATGCTCTCCATTGTGCCAGTGAAGTAATGTTTCCAACCTTTATAGTTCTTATTCCTTCGATAGGTAAACATTTTGTCACAGTATTCAATAAATTCATCCGATACATTATAATTTCGAATGCATATGGGTATGGATGAAAATAAGCAATATTTTTGTGCTATCTCCCTTGCGACCCCTTTGTTACCGTTAATAAATTTTACCAGGTAGCCATTGCCAGTTTCAAAGGGAAAGGCAGAATAGAGCCATAATGGATACACATTGACGCATTTGGCCAAATGCAAAAGAAGATGCACATTAAAGTTCATGTGCAAAGCAAGCACCAAACAGTTTTTGAAAATCTTTAACAAAATGGTGCACTTTCAACGTCTGATTTTTTTAACATTTAGCTTGCAATAGAATGAAAAGTGCTGAGGAAAATATATATAGAGTTTGGACATATTTTGTTGGCAGAATGTTGTCTAAACATGGGACACAATAAAATAGTATCCATTCTCGCCATTCGTTAGCCTTCCAGTGAACAAAATTACTGAATGCTCTTGGTCTTCTTGAAATCACTAGTGAAGGAGTGATTGCCACAATATTATTATCAATTTTTTGTAATTTATCATTAGATAAATAATAATCATTTGGATGACTTGACGAAAAGATCCAAATGTTTGCCATTAATTTCGCAACACCCAGGAATCAACAGTGCATGTAGTCGATAGGAAATCCATAGACTAAATCGAAATATGGCAGAACAGCAATGGTGTAAAACCTTTGACTCCTTTAACGATTTCTCCTGATTGCTCAGCTTCAATTATATTTTTCTTCAATTGGTTAAAATGCATTCTTTCATAAAAGGTGTCAAAGGTATATTTTAATTAACTGTATTCATCTATATCACCAGGGGGATAGCAATATGGACAATCACATTTACCATTGAACTGTTTGATGTTTTGTAACTCGGATTTCGCAACGGAATCTGCAACACAATATGTGAAAATCACTCTTCTCGTAATTCCAGCAATTGAAATTCCTTCCTCAAACAGAACAATAACTTCTTTAATATAGCGTGTAAAATAGGTTGACATAACAAGGTCTTTTCGGTCGAACCAGAGGCTAGCGAGCCTGGTATTACACCCATCAAACCTTTCATTTAAAGGTAGCTCATTCAAATGAATTGTAGGGGCCACAAGAGGTTTTTGCTGGATTTATTAACTTCTGCTCCATCTGTATTAAAAGTTACTGATAGATCACCATCTCTGTAAATCCCATTTTCGACTAATTTCTGAAATCCAGTTCCATCATTTAAATCCGATAAAACTCCATTTTCAGATACTTGGAATGAAGAAAACCTTTCTTGATTTCGAGAAGCTGTTGCAATTGAGGGGCCACTGGTATGATCAAAAAAAATTTATCATTTAATGATTTCGTGGAGAAGACTTCTCCAATAAAAGTTAAGCAATTTTTGCAATAAATATGAAATTTAAATTGCAAATTTAAAGAAAAAAGTTTTCTTATGAGAAACATGCTAGGAGGGAAAATCCCAGATCCGTTAATTTGGTTAATAAGTTCAACGAGATCGACAATTGCATTATTGGTTAAATCATGTTTCTATATTTACTTCTGCCCTTAAAGATCCGCATCGGTAATAAAGTTTTTCATTTTCTGAAAGCTCTGGATTTTCGTTTTTTTATACCAGTGATTTGACATTTAAATAAATTCCCCTCTTCTATTTTACCAATTAAAATGGGAAGAGAAATTTTCGGTATCTTTATAGATGCTCTTTGGGTTTCATCACTTAGTATAGGACGATTTTCATGCGTTGAACTATATGTTTTGATTTGTAACAGATACAGTTAATAAATAAAGATTTTTAAGGCTTACCTCTTGTCAGCGTTAACTAACTCCTTTGCGTCTAGCTCATCATCATTGAGTATTCTGTAATGCTCATTTTTTAGAGTATTAAATTTCTTGTGGATATTAATCACAGTATTTTAGGTAGGCTTCGAGTTCGAAAATATCCAGTTCAGATTGTTGCTCTGCTTCCGTGAGAGCATTTGATATCTTTGTTAGTTGTCATCTTAAACAGTTTGATTTTACAGTCGTCATTGTTTGGCTTGTACCAGTTGAATATCAGTTGATTTTATCTATGCGTTGCTTGGACCAAAAATATGGAAAGGTTTTGTGTGTTGCAAATGCATGCAGCAGTGGATTGTATCATTAAAACGAATGAAATTGTTTTGATATTAGAAACAAAGGTAAATTATTTACTTACAGGGGAGCATCCGTTGGTTTCGATTAAGTGCCACTGCTCTAGTTCATGTATTTCTGTCTCAGTTTTCAGGGACAATTGAGGCACTGTTTCGACATCTGCCCGCATCTCCTCGATGTTTTGCTGGCCAACAAGAATTCGATTTAGCATCGAGAAATTGTTCTATTCTAAATGCTGAAATAATAAAATGATTCATATTAAGATTAAAACTATAAACTACAAAGTTGTTGTTGTCAATAAATCCGTTAACATTCAAGAAATCCGAAACTAAAAGGGGAGAAAATTACTAGGTATACAGAGATGCCAACTGTTCCGGCGCGCCAAAATAATTTTAAAAAAAAAAGGGGGTAAGAAACTGCAAAGTAAATTTTGCAAATATTTGACTATTTTTGCTCTCATTTTAAAGGGTATAGCATGACACAATTTTTGTGAAGTGGTGAATTATATAAGCCTACGAATTACTTAAAAATAGTGGTGGTTAAAAATCTACTAAATTGAATTTATTATTCCAAGAATGACAGTTTATAAACTACCACTTTAAAATATATACTTGCCGTCCGGAGCAAGATTGCAACTGTGTTCAAGGAAATTTATTGTGCTCCTAATTAGATCCTAATAGCATTTGCAAGTCGCATTTGAAATTTAAAAAAAGAAACATTTGAAGATAAATCTTACAAATTCGGTTTGCTTACCTTCGAATTCTTGCTGGCTCACCCAAGCATACTGAGGCAATGCAGAATTTTCCGCCACCGGAATTAAATTGATAACTTTCGATACGGTGGCAGCCTACTAGAAGGTCGAGGAGGCACACACTCTGACAGAGAGTTGCCTTCTGGCCTCAAATTCTTCTGCCTCCTCTCTCCAGCAGGCTGCTCGTCATCAGATGACTCAACTGGATTACAACGCCATTTCTTCCCTCTGCCACCTTCCTCGCTAGGAACGAAATCAGACGTTTCCTCCAGCTTTATCAGCATGTTAATTAAAATTTAAATGCAAGTTTAATTAAAATTTTAGGCTTTAAGGAATTTCACACAGAATAAAAGTAAAATGTATAGTACAGTCTAGAAATGGTAAGAGTTACCGGCTCGGCTCCAAATCTTCTTCACTTTACAAACCTCCCAATCCTGACTGGGAGGTGTGTTTCTCCTTTGATGGTTGGAGCAACCCATTCTTGACCAATAGGTTTTTTTCCCATCACCTATTAGCCAAAAAATCCCAACTATATCCATTGTGGAATATTCATCTTCGAATTCCACGACAGCGTAGTGAAACGTCTATTTATATATAAAACAAATTTTGTATTATCTTTTGCATATCTGTTTTATTTTGAGTGCATTTAAATAACTTACTTGGAACTTCATTATATAAAAGCAACTAGAATTTAATAAATATAGGTTATGGTAGAGCCTAACAATTGCTTACTTTAACCTTTTTAGCAGGCTAAATTTCTATATTTATCTAGGAACTATGTCTAAGATTGCCCAATTGTTTCATTTACTAAACATTCTTAATAAATAATTTTTTAAGCTTATAAGCAGATGTGCGTGACCACGTTTAATGGAAATTATGTGGCTATAACAGAAAACTTTCTAGTGTAAGCTCATTATAAAAAGTATAGTAAAGAATAGATCAAGAACAACATCAGAACAAGCTTCTTAAAACCAGCAGAAATATGAAAAACTTCAGATGCTCTCTGCATATCTGACCAGGTGGCAATTTTAGTATACTTGTGTGTCAATTCAAAAATATATCTTTCAAGTGGTTGATTGATTCATATAGTTCAGATATTTTATCTTCCTTGATGTGATGCATTTTCGTTCAGGCCTTAGCTGCTCCAACCAGCAATTTTCAACCGTCAAGTCTTGTAGATGTCATCCAACTATCTAGTTGGTGGTATTCTAGTTGCTCATGATCCCTCAGATTTTTCTTTAATGTAAACCTCTCAGTAGAATTATCTTTCAAGCTTTTTCAAATAACAGCCAGCAACAGTGCCTCTATTTAGAGCTCCTAATACAAACAAAATTTGAATAAACAGAAAATGTTGACTGAACAACAATTTCTAAAAATCTCAATTTTAACATTGTTTGCTTTATCTTTTAATATGTTTTAACTCTATATGCTAAATTTTAGGTTACAGTGTAAATTTAATTGAGTTAATATTTTAGAATGCAGTCCTCTATAAATTTTAATAGCATCATAGACAGTTCTGAGACCAACTAAGGAATCTTCTTTAAGATTTTCAACAAACATCCTTATTCACTCTAAAACCACTTTCTACACTACTAGTTTCTTATTTAAGAACGGGACAACTTCCCAGAAATCTGAAAAATTCCTTGCACTTTAAAGCATCAAAATAAAAATCATAAAAACGAATATGATCATGAAATTAATTATGTGTTTCCTTGCATTCACACTTTAGTTTTTCTAAAAACTTTGCAACTGAATATTAGCACGCTCAGTCTAAATGGTTCTTCATGCCATTTTCAATAAAAAAATATCACAAATCGATTTTTTATTAAAGTTTTACGCAGGAACTCTTCTCCATGGCTATTATCCAAAGAACTTGGTAAAGCTTTTCCAACAGGGATTTCGCGGAAAAGTTTTTAAAGGATCACGTTCTTAAACATATGATCTACACTGTAGCTGAAATATCATTTTTTCTTGGTTAAGCTGATAGAGAGAAATATCATCCACCCCCTATGAAGAAGGAGAGAGAGCGACTACTTATGAATATAAATAGCATAAAATTTTTTAATTGCTCTTTTTTTCTTTTAATCAATTTACTGCACAAGAGACTTAAAAATTTTTATCTGTTTCGAAATAAAAGTGTTATAACTAAAATTTCAAGCAAACATTGAGGAATTAATTTAATTGGAAAATAACATATTAATGCAATTTAATTAAACTTAATATTTAAACAATAAGACTGCAAATTGTCAATAGTCATAAAAAAATTCTACTTATATTCAAAACTTAAGCTGCATTTCATTGAATGATTGTTGGTTTCTGAGCGGATTTTCTATTTTATTCAATAATATTAATTTATAAAATACGCTTTGAGTAACTAAGTACTGGTACTGGACAGTTAAAGACAGGTCAGTGAAGTAACTGGTGAGGTGAGTGAAAAGAAACTGGACAGTTATATATAGAAAACAACAGCTGCATGTGCATAGAGCCCCTTCCTTCCCCTTCTTAACGACATGGATATTGTCTTTATTCTTAGAAAGAGTAAGAGAAAACGTAAGAAAAAGTACCCAATTTGTTTTCAGACATGCTGAAAAATTACCATATAAATTGTTGTGCAACTGTCCGAGCAAGCATTAAAAGACTGAATTAGTCGTCTGTGTCATATATCTTGAATTTTCTTATGAATCGATTTGCACAGATGAAATAGACAACCTTTTCTTTGCAAACACGGAAGTTTTGCATTTACAGCAGTAATTCCTGCCTTTTCAAAATGTATCAAAATAAAATCTGGTTTAATTACTAAACTTGTCCCTATCCCATTCCATCAACTCTTGAAAGATTCATGTGTTTTTTTTTTTTTTAAACTTTATTATTGCACTTCATTGTGAAAAATTCCCAACCGGAGAATGTATAGTGTTCAGTTGGCGAAATACACGAGGAAGTGTCTTGTATTCTTCTATTGTTTAGAATGTGGATTCTTTTTAAAACTTTCAGTTTTCATCTGTAGTAAAAAATAATCTTTCGCTCTCCCTTCACTGAAATATCTTTTGCAAATCTACGTTTGTCTATCCCATATTCACTAACAAAATAAAATGTTTCAAAGTTCGTGGTTCAGCAAGTCTTTGTTCTCTCTTGATTTTTTAACTCAGAGCATCATTGACTGGCAAACATGGAAATATTTCCCTCGAAATTCCTGCTTTTGCATTTTGTGTCAATTCTGCTGGTGTGTCATTTGTAATGTTGGCTAAATCTTTTATTTCCACACATACTTACATTACTTGATTATGTTTCAAAATATCGTGCTGGCTCAAAATATGTTGATTCTTCAACGACGAAAAAACGTATGTTAATACATAACGTTGTTACTGCTGCCCCATTTAGATTTGTAGTGTGTCTACCTTTACGACGGTTTGCAGAAGTTGTGGTGGGATATTTATTTGTAGAAAGCATGGAAATTTCCTTTTTGTCGTTCAACACTCTGAAAGACTTTTGAGACGCCAGCGTGCAGGAGTCTGCAACGTTTCATATCCGAGGGCAAAAATTTGCGACAAAAATTTAACAGCAAACAATTTAGTTACTCATCATATCTAATAAGAGCGGTACGCTAGTGAAATATCTGTCAAAATCGATGTGATAAGTGATGTTTTTATTTAAGCAATTAGACAATTGCTATTCTACATCAGCAAAACAGGCTATGCAAAGACACGCATTGCAAGCTTGACATATCCAAGAGCATCTTAAGTCGTAATCTCCTGACGTTTTGCTTTTCTGCTTCGCTCGACTGCGACATATCCTTGGCGTAGAAAGTTTAGACTTTTTGTGGGGATAGCTGTTATATCGGGAAGATGGACTTGAGTAACAATTTCTGTTGTTAATCCCTTGCTCCAACTCATCTATAAGATCAGTTTTAAGTCCAACAATGTCTTGTGTATTTCATTTGGCAGCTGAGAAAGAGAATATAGGTATTCTGTATGTCTGTGTCTAAGAGAAACCAATAAATGTAAAACCACCATTTCCTTGGCTTTCATGAAGACTCATAATATTTTCGCTTCTGATCAGCGAGATCAATTCCACCCATGTACTTATTGAGATAGAAAAATACTTTTTGACAATCTAGATTAGTAATATTTCCACCCATACGACGGTTTTCAGAAGTTTTTGTGTCATATTCATTCGCAGGAAGCATGAAAATTTCTTTTGTCTTTCCATGCTGTACACAAAAGATTTGGATTGCTTGCAACTTCCGCAGCGGACAATATTTTTACTCATCATACTTAATAAGAGCGGTACGCTAGTGAAATTCCTGTGAAAATAGATGTGATAACTAGTGTTTTTATCTATGCAATTACTCAAGTGTTGTATGACATCGTAACCAATTCCTTACCGTAACCAATTCCTTCTCCCCTACGAGGAATCTTATCATTTTTCCCACAGTATACTTCAAAATTTAAAATATATCCTAGGGAAGAGGTGCAAAGCATCCATACTTTAATACCTCTTTTAGCAGGTTTTTGGGGCATGTATTGCACGATGCCTAGTCTTCCTTTATATTTGATGATGGCTTCAAAATCAGATAGATTTTGATACGGATTATGTAATTTTCGAAAATTTTTCTCATTTCCGTTTAAAAAAAAAGGATTAACTTTCTGCATGAGGTAGTATCCCGCAGCTGTTTCTGCAACTTCATTTTCTCTATCCGAAAGATGAAGAAATCTCCAAGTTTGAAAGAAATGGTCCCTGCTAATGGTTGATTTTATCTTCAAATTTGAGAATATCGGATTTGTTGACTAATAATCCGCTTTTTCGGAATCCTTACGAGACTCGTTACGAACAGGCAAAAAATAAAGACTCATATCTTAAATTCGTTTTTTAGCTCCCATTTCATATTCGCCAGTTCTTTTTCTCACTGTGATTAAGTCTGCTTATTTGTTTGCGTTATCCTATACTGTTTCACACATTTCATATGTGAAAAACAGCTTGAAAAACTGTATAGGTGTTGATCCAGGTATAAATTGTCCTCGGGACCTCCTTGAGTCATATCGATACGTTTCATAATTTTGTTATTTGATACGCTTTCTATTCACGTTAAAGCAGCCAAATCTATTTCTTCCACACCATCTTGTTTTGCTTTTCATCATCTTCTTCATTGTTTCCTGTCGAAAGAGACTGATTTAGTCATCGCTAGTTTCAGAGGCAAATAAAATCTCATCGATATTCGCCCGAGTAAGAGGCCTTTTGCGTTTGCTCATTCTCACGATCAAAATTTAACTGAACTGGAAAAAAAATCTACTCATTCACTACACGGTGTAAAAAGAACGAAATTGAAGAGCTAATGGACGCAATTTTTCAGGAAACAAGTTTATGGTTTGCAAATTAATATGTGGTGCCGACATCAGTACCAAAGTGTCACTGGTGTCATAAATATTTATACTCGCATTCATGATTTTTTACAAAGAAAAAACAGCATTACCATCCCCAGTTTGAAATTTAAAAAAATTAGAGTTTTAAAGATTAAAACATAATTTTAAGTTGTGATCTCATGTTAATTTAAAATGCACATTATTTTCAATATAATTGTGTGGTTCATATGTTATCTTTTTACATGCATATTTAATGTTTATAATTATCAATTAACAAGGAAATAAATGTTTGATATAATTTATTTTAACATTACATGAAAGCTTTTGCTGACAAATGTTTTCAGAAATTTATTTCGTCAATACTATTATAAATACTAGTAATGCTATAATAGTATTATAAAATTAATTTCATCAATAATTATTCAAATTTCAGCAATATTCTCCAGAATTTTCTTTTGTTTCTTACAACTTCTCTGTCACCAGCATATCTTAGCCACCTTTTTACAGCATCTACTACTGATGCTAGTGTGACTTCAAGGAATTTGCATCGGACAGCACCCCCTCAAGGGGTTTACCTTCTTTAGGATAACACAGGGAATGAACTGCAATAGCTACTGCATAGTCCAATCTTTTTTTAGAGACAAACATTTCTTTTGGGCATTTGCTCCAAATACAGCTATGCACGCTTTCATTTGCATTTTGTGTTTTACCAGCCATACATCGCTTCAGTAAGTCTTCTGAAGCGAGTCGCTGGTACACAGGAAGAATTTTCTCTACAACCTCTTCAGTAAGGGAGGATTTCATAAATATTTGACTCCTCGGCAATTCGTTATTAGCGAGAGGTCTTTGATAGATGTACCAAGAGGATGTTCCAGTAGGGCACTTATTATGTTGTGGCTTTTGGTCGGTGGACATGCCGTGGTATAAGGTGGCGAAAATTGATGATTTCATCGCTTTGATACGTGATAACGCTTTGATAAATTAAAAGCCATAATATATTGCCTATTCGCTCTCCTTTTTTTTTTCAAAATTTTGATTTTTGACTATCAAAATATGGATGTAGCCACAATTTGAAAAATATAAACCCGTTAAATTAGTCAGGAGAGCGTTCGATGTTGAAGATAATGTTTAAATAGTGCAGAATAATTTAAAACAGAGGGGAACTTACTATCATTTGGTCAAGATCCCTCACCTCATCTTGACGATCTAAAAGCTCTTTCTGTTCTGCCCTGCGTTCTTCCTACAGAGCCACCAGGTCTTCGAGCTCGTCATTCCATTGGGCAAGGCGGTCATTTCCCGGTGAGCATCGTCAAGTCTTTGAACGAGATGTTGTTGCGTGACATATGAATAGAAAGAATTATTTGATGCACTTAGATTAGAATAAAAATGAGTAGTAAACAATTTAAAAACTACACCAAAGGACGCTGTATCATGTTCAGTAGCTAGCAAATTATTTATTAGCGAGGATAAGTAATATATTCCGCATTTATTTCAATAGTGTTTCATATGGGACAGTATGTTATAATAGTTGATAAATTATAATATTAATATCTTTTCGATGATTTGACAGGTAAATGTAAAAAAAAAAAAAAAAAACNTGAAAAAAAAAAAATCCTTAATTTTGCACATCCTGCTTTTAAGGAAAGATTCTTCTTTCTAGAAAGAATAAGAAAGCATTTAAGGAAATAATGCTTAGAATGAGGGTTCTGTTTTTAGCATACCTTCTTCATCACTAACAATGTTTTTAGATTTTAGCCTGTCTTTAATTACTTGCTTTGTCGATGATGTGTTAGGACTTTTTTCTTCTTTACGAGAGTGATATGGTGCATTGTCCATCACAACGACAGAGTTCGGCAATAGAAAGGGTAGAATTTTCTCGAACCATTCTTCGAAACACGCTGCATTCCATATCCTTATGGTAATCCTTGTTTTTGTTCGATTTAAAAAGTAGGAGTACTTTTTGAGAGGCCTGCTTCGCTACCAGTGCGTAATAATAAGTCTCTCATCTTTGCCAGAAGGCGATTTTAATCCTGTGGACAGACCAGATAAAAATGCCTGATTTGACGAGATAATGACGCATCATTCCACACTTTGTCTTGCGTATGTCCAGCATTCAACAATGTCTCATCCATATAGTAAAATTTTCTTCCTTGTCTCATTCTATTAATTGTTTTAAAATATCTTCGCCTCCGCAAAGTTATTTAACCTTTTTCAATGAGTGAGCTATTCCGTCCTCGTTTTTGATGTTTGAAGCCTAATTTTTTTTTTTTTTTTAACAGGGAATAAAATGTTGTTCTTTTAAAGTAATCTTAATCATCGTTCACAGCTTTGAGAACTTTGTTTATTGTCGGAATTTCGTTATGGCGGAAAAAATCATGAACTTTTCTTCTTACAGCATTTTTGTCGAAATCGTCAATGTCATCCAAAAACGTTTAACGAAATTTAGTCCTCTTCGGTGAATGCAATGTACCATCCCTTTTATATTCTTTAATAATTCTGAAAACAGAAACCGCATGGTCAGCCACATTAATGATTGGAACATCTGGTTTTGAATGCACTTCTGTTTTATATATGTTCAATATTATTTCCTTTTCAGCTTTAGTTATGTAAGATTTCCTCTGCCGTTTTTTAGGAGTACTTAAATCCATCACTTTATTTTCCATATTGCTCATGAAACACCTGCAAAAAGACACCACGGCGAAACAAAAACCCTCTGAGAAATAAGAGTTTTTGCTTCACTGATAGGCGCTATTTGTTATTATTCCGGCGCCAAGTTGACAACGGTATTGCGCCAAAAAGCAAGCCGCTTTGTTTACTTTCACTCTCAGATCACGTTGAACAGATTATGTGTATTCCTGTCATACTTCTGGCTCCATCAGTTGCTATTGAAACTATTTTATTTATATCGATTCCATCGTCTTCCAGGCATTTTTGTACAGCATTTGCTGTATCTTCTCCGCGAGTTTGCCCTGAGAGCAGTAACAATCCCAGCAGTTCTTTGGGACGACATATATATATATATAAGCTAAAAAACTGAGAAAATATGGAAAAAAATAATGACAATGGAAGAAAATTATTAACAATAATTTTTTAAAAGTATTTAAAAAACATAATTTTTAATACCTTAAAAAAAATTTAAATTAAACTTTGGAAAACAAAACAAAGAAATATATATATGTTACATATGGCTTTATTGGAAATATTAATCCATATACAATGTTCAACTTTAAGTGGACTTAAACAAGGAGTAAAAAGGAACAAAATTACAATAACAAACACATAGAAAAAATTAAAGTGAGAAATAAAATATATATATAAATATAAACAGTGAAGAATGAGGAGTAGTCTTTACAGAGAGTTCATGTGATCTCTGGCATCCCAGTAAAGTTTACACAAATCACCCCGCTCTTGGGATTGTTTGTCCAGTAAAGGGCATACAAGCAAGTGGTCTGAGTTGATGGTTCTCGAATTGCAGATTTGGCACTCACTAGATGGAAGGATACCTATTCTGTTGAGGTGCTCTGCCAAGCAGTCATGGCCTGTTGAGAGTCTGAAATTTGACACAGCCTTCTTACGAGGACTGTGACAAAATTTCTTCCAACTGTTTTGGGTGTGCCGTGTCTTTTATGTCGCAAAACTCATCTATGGCAAGTGATAAGGCAAAAGCCAGTTTAATGTCTTCCACTTACATATGTGTCACATTTGAAGACATTTTATTAATTCTATCTTGTGCTGTTTTGAACAAATATAGGATTTAATTTTTGAAGTTTCGATTAAATAAGATCTATAAAAAAAAATAATTTTAACTGAAAATATTTAAATATAAATTACTATTTCAAACACAAAAGTAAAAAGCTTAATAAATAGCTATTTAAAAAAAGGAAAAAGAATTCCTATATTTAGAATTCAAATATTATTTATCTATTTCTATCTCAAGCTCCTGCTAATGAATATAAATAACTTAATATTTTTTCATTGCTCTTTTTTTCTTTTAATCATTTAACTGTAAAAAAGATATTAAAAAAATTTTATCGGCTTCATAAAAATCAATTTTTACCCATATATATTTAAAAAAACAGAACAAGAAATTTCTGTTTTGAAAAAAATTCTTATACCTAAATTTTGAAGCAATAATTGAGGAATTAATTTAATTGGAAAATAGCAGCATATTTAATGCAATTTAATTAAACTTAATATTTAAATAATAAGACTGCAAATAGTAAATATTTATTAAAAACTTATACTTACATTCAAAACTTACGCTGCATTTGATTGAATGATTCTTGGCTTCTGAGCGGATTTTCTATTTTATTCAATAATAATATTAATTTATAAAATACGCTTTGAGTAACTAAGTACTGGTACTGGACAGTTAAAGACAGGTCAGTGAAGTAACTGGTGACGTGAGTGAAAAGAAACTGGACGGTTATATATAGAAAACCACAGCTGCAAGTGCATTGAGTCCCTTCCTTCCCCTTCTTAACAACATGGACAAAGATATTGTCTTTATTTTCAGAAGGAGTAAGAGAAAACGTGAGAAAAAGGCATTTCTAGCTAACAACTTTCTACTAGAACATACATATATATATATTTTTTTTTTTACTTCATTATTGCATAAATCTGAAGGGACATTTTATTTAAAAGATTCCCAACTGGAAAATGTATAAATGTTCAGTTGGCGAAATACACGAGGATCTGTTTTGAATTCCTCGATTGTCTAGAATTTGAATTATTTTTAAAACTTTTAAGATTTCATCGGTAGACAAAAATTAACGTTTGCTCCACCTCCACTGAAATATCTTTCGCAAATCTGACACCGTTTGTTTATCCCATATTCTTTAACAAAATAAAATGTTTCTAAGTTCAGCCAGTCTCTCTTGTTCTCTCTTGATTTTTTCACGCAGAACATTGGCAAACATACATGGAAGTACACTGCTCAAAAAAATTAGGGGAGCAAGTTAAGTAAGAAAATCATTCGAGACATCCACAGAGCTGCATGAAATGGATATTGCATACGTATCAATGCGCAATACAGAAAAAAAGACTTAAAAACATATGTAATTAAGCTTTAATTCATGGAAACTGTGGAGAGAGAAAAAAGGCTGATTTAAGGCAACAATTGGTTTACATGTAAACGATAAAAAAGTAATGTTTGGAAATGATGCAGAACTGTTAATAAGACGTGTGATCTCCTCGTACAGCTGAGACTGCTACACACCGTTTTCCATGGATGCGATGATGCTATCGATGAGAGTTTGGGGAATACAGTTCCATTCCTCAAGAAGGGCAATCTCCGAGTCACGGAGAGTTAATGGAGGCCTTGGTCTCGCAGCAATGCGTCGTCCGAGCACGTCCCAAACATGCTCGAATGGATTCAGATCAGGAGAGCGCGCTGGCCATTCCATACGTTGTATTGTTTCAGCTTCCAGCATGTTCTCCGCAAGACGAGCTGTGGTCTAGCATTATCATCTTGTAAAACAAAGGAATCTCCAAGGGCTGCTGCGTAGAGTATGACATGAGGTCTCAATATCTCGTCTGCATATATGCGGGCCGTCAAAGTACCGTTCCGAATGATATGCAGGTCCGTACGTCCACCCATGCTTATACCACCCCACTCCATCCAACCAGCTTGTCTGTAATGTGACCTTTCACGAATGAAAGTGGGGTTATTTCGAGTGCCCCTTTCCCTCCACACCAAAACACGTCGGGTGTCACTCTCCAGACTGAATCGAGACTCGCCGGTAAACAATACGTGACTCCAATCCCGTTGCTCCCAATCTTGATGTTCAGCAGCCCATCTTCTGCGAGCCGCACGGTGGCTTGAGGTTAATGGAATGCAGACCCTGTCCTACGAGCATAGAGACCTCCCTGATGGAGCCTATTCCGTATTCATTGGGTGTAAACTCTTCGTCCTGTTGCCACGAGAAACTGTCTTTGCAGCTGAGTAGCATTGTCTGTTCTGTTACGACGAGCTGTTAACTGTATATATTGGTCATCAGCTGCAGTTAATGCACGTGGCCGACGACTCACATTTCCAGTCTCTTGGAATCGATTCCACAGCCTTGCAAGGACACTTCTGCTGACTCCAACAGCGTCCGCCATACTGCGTTGTGTTTGCCCGGATTCCAGTCTGCCGATGATGCGCCATGCAACGGATTCAGGTAAATCACGTTGTTGAGACATTTTCAAGTCGCCCTTTCTCGAAAACAATAACTGAAAAATCATTTTTCTGAGTTACGGCAGTGAAACAGACGTCTCTGCTACATCCCGATTTCTGCTCTTATCTTCTTTTCTGGTTTGTCACGTCATGAACTTGTATTTGCATATGGAGTTTTCTTCTTCTTTTTCCTGCTCGGTCTTACATTATAAATGATTACTTTTGTTTTACTTATCGGTGTAAATATTTGCGTAATTTCACTAAAACCATGTGCTCCCCTAATTTTTTTGAGCAGTGTACTTGAAAAAAATTTTTAGAATTAGATTTCAAACTCTTCGCAAACAAATTCAGAGTGATAATTAGGTCAAGGTCACTCGAGTCTTGTAAAAAAAAGTGGGATAAGTTTCCAATTAGGGGAACTTATCCCATTTTTTACATAATTTTTTAAATGTGTTTTGACTTTAAAGCATTTGTCGACATATTGAGCATTTTGGAATCATCTGCCGGCACGTGGGACAGATATTTTCCCTCTGACTTCCAAATCCTCAAGCAATCCCTACATAAAGAGTGACAGCATGAAGTTTCTATAGGCTTGCAAGAAGTTTCTCTAGAGATGTAACAAGATTCTCTAGGTTTCTCCAGAATTTTTCTTGAGCAAATGGAACAATTAGTAGGTTCTTGAAAAAACCACAAACTATATGGGCGAGAATATATATAATTTTTAATTTCCACAGCCGATTTCAGAATTAGTTCATCCGTGAGTTTATTTTTTAAAAGTACATATTACCTTGAAATGATATCTCTGACCCAGTCGATTCCAAATGTTTTCCAGAGTCTGAAGGCTATTGATCCTGGTCCCTGTTGATATTGATGTAGTTTTTGATTTATGAAATTATCCAATAGCTTGTCCTTGAATGCGTGTAAATGAGGAGATGGGATTTCGTCTATAGGCATGTCTGTTCATCACCACAACTTCTGGTTCATTTAAATAGTGTACTGCAAATGGTAGATGCTTCCAAGGCAGCGGCGAATTATGGCTCAAAAAATTCGTTCGTGATAAATCTATTGAGACTTGATATATTCCTGAATAGAACTCATGTTTACGAAAGTAAAATGATGCAGCTCTCGTGTGTGCTAGTCTTTTTATACTATTTATTGGAGTCTCGAAATGGACTCGTCTATTGACGTAACTTCATCATCAAATAAAATTTGATACGGGACGATGTGATTTTGGAAAATTTTTCTCATTTCTGTTGAGAAGGATCCACTTTCTGCTTGAGGTAGAGTTCTGTATCTGCTTTTCTTTGTCCGAAAGATTAAGTAATCACCAAATTTGAAAGGAACGGTCCTTTCTTGTGGTTGGTTTGATCTTGAAATTCGAAAATATCGGATTTGTAGACAAATAATACCCTATTCTCTGATCACGCTATCCTTAAGATCTCGTGACGAAGAGTCAAAAAACAAAAACTCATATCTTAAATTCGTTTTTTAGCACTCATTTCATATTTGCCAGTTCTTTTTCTCTCGGTGAGTAAGTCTGCTTATTTGTTTGCGTTATCCTATACTGTTTCACACATTTCATCTGCGAAAAACAGCTTGAAAAACTGTAAAGGTGTTGATCCAGGTACTAAATTGTCCTCGGGACCTCCTTGAGTCATATCGGTACGTTTCATAATTTTGTCGTTTGATACGCTTTTTATTTTATTGAATTGTGGGAAATATCATTTAAAGTATATAGGTTGCAACCATAACAATTTATGTTGCAAAATAGGTTCTTCCATTGGTCTGAACTCATGAATACATATGAAGGTTCCTTTGGTCCAGTTTTCTGAGACAAATTTTGTTCTCGTATGAATGGTTCTGCCAATGTCAATTTCTTTTCACTGGCACTTAAATTATTCATCGTTTTGGAAGTTTCATTTTCAGATGTTTGAGTCTTAGCTTTATCCCATAGAGCTTTTATTAACTAAGGCGCTCTATCTGGCAGTGGCTCTCTTGAAGGAGCAACTTTTGATCTCTTTATGTCTGCCAACATCTCCATGTTTTGTTGGCTGAGAAGGATTTTATTTAACTTAGAGAAGTGCTCCTTCTTAAATTAATCAAAATCAAAGATTAAGAGATAAATAATATAAAGTCGTGTTATATCCATATACAAACTTAACATTTAATACGGTAAGCTGATATTTCCAATATAATAAACGAACTAAGCCCAAAACAGAAGAATTACAAAATTTACTCACCACTTACAGGAGGAATTGATGAGAAAAGAATTAATTGAAGATTCATCGATGAACAACTGAATATTTTTATTAATTTTCTAATTCACACACCAACATACAAAACAGATAATTGAACATGAATTTAGGAATATTATTTTTCACCAATGATAAGGTTTTTGCAGAGAACTGGGTGACAAAAGAGTAAATTAGAAATCTTATAAAGGTTCGCAATCAAAGGTAAATTTAAAATTTGCCGAAAGAAATCTCAATGTGGTTTCATCAAGTACCGAATAGATATTCATCAAATACCGAATAGATAAAAAATACCGAAAGAAATCTCAATGTGGTTTCATCAGTGGTAAAATTTTACCACACACTTTTATCGTGCAAAAATTAACCATAGGCAAAATCTCATAGGAATACTCTATGGTATTTTTTAAGAGAACCTTGCAAATTTTTCGAAGGGTAGTGGCTAAGTGCATTGGGGAAATGTTAGTTCCTCTTGTCGGATTAAATTGGCTAACTGAACTTTGCTTATCAAATATCAATCATCTTTACTAATTGATCAAGAATTTTTATTGTGGTCGATTATTTGGCAAGCAATTCCAATCTTCTTGTCAGATTGATTTGACAAGCTTCTAATATAAAATGCAATCTTTTTGTGTGATTACAAAAGCTTAGATAGTGAAATGCTTCTTTTATAAAATTCACTAAGGCAGATGTTACTTTGCCTTTGATGCCTGGCAACGTCCTTCATCCACTAAGAAACATGCAATGTAAATTGTATAATTATATACTTACAAAATTTTAATATTTCTTTAGTTTTAACCACAGATAAATATATTGTTTCCATTCTAATGTTAGAGCATAAAAGAGGGCATCACGTGTTTATTCAATGCATGGTAAAATTTTAACACTCGACCAAGAGGTTTAAGCTCCACGCAACACGTAAAGCTTTACCATTGGTTTGATTGATTATTTTATTATTTCCTTTTGATATTTTAATTGAATTGATGTAGTCTACAGTAATCTTTTTATTATTTGTTTAATTTTAATTGAATAAAATGTTTAGAATTTCATTCTTTAAGTATGTCCCGTGCTCTTTAAATTTGTGCAGTAAATTAGGCAAACAATTCCATTCTTGTCAGATTGATTTGACAAGCTTCTAATATAAAATGTTATCTTTTTGTGTGATTACAAAAGCTTAGATAGTGAAATGCTTCTTTTTTAAAATTCACTGTGGCAGATGTTACTTTGCTCTGATGCCTGGCAACGTCGTTTATATTAAACATTTTAAAATCGAATTATGTGCCTTTTTTTCTTATTTTTTTAAAAATCTTGATTAAAATGCATATTAATATGGATAACATACACTTTTAATGCTTTTCAACTAAAAGAAGAATACGTTCTAAGTATAGAAAAAAATATTCTTAACATTAAATTATACATAATAAGGAGCGATTGCTTTATAATATGCACGTTTTTCTCCCCACTTATTTTTAAATAATATTCAAAATCCGAAACGTAATAACAACAGAGATAATTTAAATATACTAATATTTACATGTAAATTATTTATCTTTTATTAGTTTAATGATTTGCTTGGTGTTCTAATGCTGTTGCGATTTCATCTATTGTGATATACAATATAAATATACATTTTCATATATAGTCACAGGTAGATTAAAATTAATATTTATGGTGCAATTAAAAGGTAATTTATTTAATATTAAAAAACGGATAGACGGGTTGAAATATTGTAGTGAACATATATTTGAATTTAAATATAGTCATGATAAAAAAAATGGGCAAAAGATTTTTTTAATAAACAGATTAAGGCCGAAAATAGTATAAAAGGTAATTAAATTAAGGGGAATGTAATCGTTAAGGAAAGTGGTGGTGCAACGATATGGTATGATGATAACAAATACCCAATAGGTAAAAAAGGGTTACAAAGTGTGAGGTTTGCATGAATTGGTATGACCAAATTTAGAATAAGGGGGAAAACTAAAATTTAATCATAATCAAAGATTAAAAGATAAGTAATATAAAGTCATGCTATATCTATGTATAAACTTAACATTTAATACGGTAAGCCGATGTCTCCAATATAATAAACGAACGCATGCCCAAAACAGAAGAATTATAGAATTTACTCACCACATACTGGAGAAATTGATGAGAAAACAATAAATTAAAGATTCATAGATAAACGACTGAATATTTATAATTTTCTAATTCACACACCTACCTACTACATACAAAACAGAATATGAATTTAGGGATATTGTAATTTTTTGAGTGCAATTAAAATAATAAGTGACAAAGCAATGTAAATGAATTACTTACAAGGGAACGTCTATTATGCTTATTTAAGAGCCGCTGCTGCACTTCAGCCTCAGTTTTTAAAGGTAACTGAGCTGCTCCATCAGTGGCTCTCTTGAAGGAGCAACTGTTGATCTGTTTATGTCAACCAACATCTCCATGTTTTGTTGGCTGAGAAGGATTTTATTTAACATGGAGAAGTGTTCCTTCTTAAATGCTGGATCTGTTGATTTTTTATGTCACCCTCCTCCATGTTTTTAACATGGTAGACGGAAAAAAAGGTACCTCCATAGAAAAAATCTGTAGGGATATTTCCCTCTCGCTTTCTGGGCAGCATGAATGCTTTTCGCTGTTTCAATGAATATTCTTTTTATCTGTAATAATTCAGATTAGATCTTTGAGGTAAGGAGAAGGGTAAGGGGGGTGACTTATGGGCTGGTTGTATTACGCTTTTTTTTTAAAATTTTATTTTATTTATTTATTCTTTGATTATTTTTTAGAGTGGGAAGATATTATATAAATTTTTCAATAATGTTTCACTTTTTTTGTAATTTTTTTAAGTGAAAAATGTGTTATTTTCTATTTTAAATTCTTTTTTTATTTCTTTAGAATAAATAAGAAACAAAAGTTAAAAAACCATGCACGGAACAGCAAAAAGCGCTTCAATCTAATCTTCTCATTTCAAATATTTTCCCCTACAGAATTTTCCCTACACAAGTACCTTTTTTTTCCGGTACCTTTTTTTCCTAGAACCTTTTAACATGGAGAAGTGCTCCTTCTTAAATGCTGGAACTGTTGATCTTTTTATGTCACCCTCCTACATGTTTTGCTGGCTGAGAAGGATAATATATGTATCATGAACTTTCAAGAATAAAAAATAATTTTTATTGGTGAGCATACCGTAATTATGATGTATGTTTGAATAGGAATTCTTTTTTTGTTGACAAATTTAGCTATTTTCACTGATTTTTAACAATAAATCAACTCGATAAAAGACATTTTTAATTAAAGTTATGTAATGAATCTTTAATTAGAAAAAGTAATAAAAATAAACATTTANTTCAGTTCATCACCACACACATTAAGATAAGAATAAAAATGAATAACAATTAAAAATAATATACTCTTAAGTAAGAGAACAAGATCATTAGAATGATCACTAATTGCAAGGTGTTAAAACTATTTATTTAATATAGATCATTTAAGATATTTAGAGTTACAAATTTTGTTCCAGGAAGGCATTCACTCCAATTAATAATACATAGAAATTTAACATGAAATTATACAATATGAAGCTGCACTGCTAATTAATAAATTTAAAAAAATAATTATGGACGTGATAGAAAATTTTATAATATAACTTAGCTGTTAAGGATCCTCATCTCTTTTGTATCTTAACCCCAGCTCTCCAAAACCATGTGTGACTCTGCCCCTTCTCTCATTTCTTCCAACTCAGCTCCCAAAGCCTCCACAACTCTTATTGGCTGTTACCATCATCACAAAAATAAGTAGGGCTATACTTGCTATTTTTTTTTAAACTTTTGGCTGAATTACTTAAGGGCAGAAAAAGGCAGGTAAAAACCTATGAAAGGGAAACTAAAACTTTAAAGTAATTATAGCAGTGCCGCAAAAATAAAAGTAACAAAACATCATATAAGCAATACCACAATATGCAGCCATAGCATCTCTTATTAGTTTAGACTGATTTTTGTTATTGCCAATAACGCAGGTTGTATCGTTACTATGCAATACTACATCTTTCTTCCAATCTGGATTAAAATAATCCCCAAACTGTTCACATTAATTATTCAAAATGCAAGCTGCGTGCACAACTGGTACAGCATTGTCTATTCTGGTCTCCAACAAAACAACTTTAAAATTCTGTTGCCCGTCCTCTTGATAAAGAAGAACTGAATTTTTCAAAATGTCGGGCATTGTTGAATGTTCCTTATAAGGTTTTTGTATAGTTTCCAAAAGTGGAAAAGCAGAATCCCCAAGAAAACACAGTGGGACTGAGCACCCTTTGATTGTTTCAGATAATTTGAACAGCAAAGGATTTTCAGTCAGATAATTGTAGAATGCAGAATTCTGTAACACAGAAGCGTCATTGTTCCGTCCAGGAGACCCAGTATTCACATACGTAAATTGATAATTGTAATCCACAACAGCTATTGACACGATACTAAAAAAATGCTTGTAATTGTAGTAGCTCGTAGCATGCATCTTCGTTGGCTGGATCTTAATGTGGGTTCCGTCAATAGCCCCCCAGCACTGTGGAAAACCCCAGCGATATTTAAAAGCATCTCTGGCGTCTATCAATTCTTCTTCGGTTGATGGAAGATTAATTTTATCACCACATTCCTTCACAAAATCTTTACAAAATTCCAGGATAATTTTGCAAACAATGCTTTTGAATAAAGCAAACAAGTTAGCAACAGTTCTGTATTCTGCAGATGAACTTAAAGCACTGGCAATTCTCTTTTCTTTACGAATAGCCTTCCTGAATCTTGTATCCATTCTGTCAAGGACGCATAGTGTTTCGCACTAGAACTGATACGTTCTTTTGCTAATCCTGAAGTTTTCTCTCCACTAGCTGTCAGTCATTGGCGGAACAATATCTTGCCGAAAGTAACTTCTTCCTTCTAAAGTTCACACAGAATGCGTCCTTAAACAAATGGTTGCACTTAAGATCAAAAGCAAGCGCAACACTTTATTTTACTCTCTTCTTCTTTGCTGAAGTAAATTCAGTAGATGGTGCTGATTCTGCTGTAGAACTAAACTCATCTCTAAGGACTCCATCTAAAATTAAAACATTTGAGATGAAGAAAGCAAGATAAGAAAAAGAAGCAGTGTTTAAATATATTGTGAAGTGATTAAACAGTAATAGAAATGAAAATTAAAAATTCGGTTTCAAAGAACAGTAAAACAATCAAATGGTTATATGAAAAATTTAAAATCGAAGATTATGCAATAAAATATGTTATTTTAAAAATCTAATGCAGAGAAACAAGAAAAAATCAATGAAAATTTTAATTCTGACAAGAACTATTTTATTAAGGATAATGAATGATGGAGGGATAACTTAAATAGCAATAGGCAAATCAGGATATAATGGATGTCAAACGACGCTAAGTGGGGTTTCATTTTCAGTTTCGAAGTCTTTTTTGCCACAGTTGTAACAAGCTTTTAGCTTACTTTTCTCAACATGAATGATCTAAATAATCTTGGTACCAGATGCAATCGTTAGTTTAATCTAGTTTCGAGAGTACATACAATCAGTCACAAAAATCTACATACACTGATCAAAATAAAGGTTTCTCAAAAAGCAAGTAAATTTCAATTTTTAAAATCATATCACTCCTTCAGTTTTCTATAAAAATTTTGTTTTCCATAATAAAAATATTCAGAAATAATAATTTCTAGGTACTTTTGTGATTTGCAAAGTAATTATCAAGTCGCAAAAGTCTGCATACACCTGATTGGCGGACGGAAAAAATTTTTTATACGAAGTTATTTTGGAAGATTGTCTTAGTTCGAGGTAACATGTTTCGTTATCTAATCTTCATTTTCCGAGATTTTTTGACATTGTAACTTCAAAAAAATGAGTCAGGGAAAGGAAACATCTTTAGAACTTCGAAATATGATAGTAAGAATGAAATGTGAAAAGAAATCTTATGCAGAAATTATGTTATGCGTGGAAATGTGCTTAACAAATATCGATGTGGTCGTCCAAGGAAGCTTAATGATCGTGATGCAGGAACCATAGTAAGAAAGGTGAAGAAAAATCCGAAAATTAGTGCTCCAAAATTAGCGAATCATATTGCAACAGCTAGTGGAAAGAAAGTGCATCGAGAAACTGTTCGTAGAATTCTTCAATCAGCCGGCTACAATGGTAGAGTTTCTAGACGAAAGCCGTTCATTTCATCTACTAACAAACAAGAGAGACTTGATTTTGCTTCTGCACATATTGACCAAGATTTTAATTTTTGGAAAACAGTTGTTTTTACAGACGAGAGTAAGTTCAACGTGTTCAGGAGTGATGGCCACGGAAAAATCTGGAGGAAAAAAAACACAGAAATGAAACCCGAGAATTTGACTCCAACTGTGAAACACGGTGGAGGCAGTGTTATGGTTTGGGAAGCGATGGCGGCTGCTGGAGTTGGCAATTAAGTGTTTATCGATGGCATAATGAATCGATTTGAATACCTGAAGATTTTGCAAGACAATCTACTTCCATCGGTTCGAAAATTGGGACTTCGGAACAACTTTATCTTCCAGCAAGACAACGACCCAAAATATACAGCCAAGATTGTTAAGGAATGGCTACTTTATAAAACGTCTAAACAGCTCCATTCGCCGCCACAGTCCCCAGACCTTAATCCCTTCGAGCACCTTTGGGAGGAAGGTGATAGGAGAGTTCGGGAGCAATCGGTAACAAGCAAGGAAACCCTAAAGAAGGCAATAGAGCTTGCATGGTCTCAAATTACACCTGAGACGACAAAAAATCTGGTTATGTCGATGCCAAACCGAATTCAGGCAGTTGTTACTTCAAAGGGAGGTCCTACAAAGTATTAATGTTACNACGCCATTAGTATATGCTTATATGAACCCAGTTAGTTTTGGTAAAAATAAATTTAAGAATATTTTTATCAGCAAGTAAGACTCCTCAGTTCAACCTCTCACTTAATTGCTGGCGCGTCACCCCTACGGACGCCAATCCGAAGGAGTGCCCCTTTCCTTACGCCAATAAAAAAAGCAGCATTTTTAAGGGCTGGCAGCTTTATTTTTCCACTCTCCACAAGAGTTCTTTTAAAGACCCTTTTTTCGCCCTGTTCGTGATTGTGATTTCCAGACATGGAATGAAATAATCCATCTTTAACACAAACACGTAACCTACAATCTACAGTGGAAGGATTATTTAGATCCATATTTGATTTTAATGATTTCCTGGTAATTTTCGTCTAGCCTTGTTAGAGAGTCTGCTATATCTTTAGCTATGATAGTTAATGCGGTAAGCTTATCTGCTACTTCCTTAGCCCCTTTTATTTTTTCTTCGGCTGCGGAGATGGAGTTGGTAGTTCAAAATATCCATCTTTAACGGAAGCTTACGTAGTCTAATACTACAGATATGGGATGACGTTATGAGCTACGCATGATCAACCAACAGCAAATGAAAAAAGATTGGCTGAACATTCGTAGTCCATGACGTCACTGCCGTAACTTGAATGCATGAGAACTGGTTTCACAAAACGGTAGCTTTCTTTAAGTTGTTAACGTGATTTTACATATTTGATTGAGGTTGATACATATTCTTATATTATTTATATTATATTTGATACATATTCACTCAAATTTGCGTCCATATAGCACACTTGAAATCTCATTGTGAATCATACCATCCAAATATACAAGCTAAGATTGTGAAAGCCATTTTAAGTGTTTGTGCTAAATCCCAAAATTTTCTTTCATAGTATTAATCTTATCAAACATGGCTAATTTCCAATTTTTTACTTCGGCAGATTTTAAACAGTCTTTATAATTTTGAGAAACTTCAACTTCAATATGTTTTACATCATATTTCATGTTCTGATTCACCTGAAAATTGGAAACTTTACCTCAGAAAAAAAAAATTCCGCTGAAATCAAATGAACCTATACCACACTGTACGTTCTTACTGCTGCAGTCATTTTCAACATCATTATAAGATCTTAATATCATATTTACACCTGTAATATTATAATAGTTATCAGTTCTACTATTATCTTTGCGTGGTAAAGCTTTTCAAATTCACAAAATGTTTTTGCATGTTATTAAATCAGGTTTTACTTCTTTCATACATGACTTACCCATATCTTCATCTGAAACATTTTAATCTAAATCGGGATGTTCCGGTTTAAAACTAGCAAAATTACATTGACTGGCTTTAGTGCGCAGTAGGACATCCATACCTCTTATACTTTCGTTAATACGAACATTGATCGTTTCAACAAATTTCTTATCTTTTTTTTAAGCCAAATTATATAACCCTTTATATGCATTGCATACCCCAACATAATCCCTTCTTTAGATCTCATTTGAAAATTATTTCTCAACTGCTTTAAGGGGCCTACAAATGCTAAACAACCAAACGCTTTCAAATAAGTGACTGATTGTTTTCTACCACTAAACAACTCAAAGGGAGTTTTATTTTTATGACATGCTCAATTAAAAGTGTAAGTAAAGCTTCTGCCAATAAAGCATCATCCAATTTACTACATTTTAACATTGTCTAAGACAATTAAATTATTGCGTTCACTAACACAATTTTGTTCTGGCGTGTAAATGTTAGTACGCTCAACTTTTATACCTTCTTTTTCAAGAAAAATTACTTAACTCTTTGTGTCAAAATAAATTCCATGCCATTATCAGTTCTGACATTTACAATTTTTCTGTTTTAAAACTTTTATGCTCGTTTTTGAAATCTTATGTAACGATTAGAAACATCAGATTTCTTTTTAATGCGAAAAACAGTAACTTTCTTTGAAAAATCGTCTGTGATAGAAACAAAGTACCGACTTCCACTATAGATATAACAGGCATTGGCCCACATACGTATATATGTAAAAGTGTTTAGCTAATTTACATAGTACACCATTACTATCTGAAAAATCGAGATTAAGTAATCTTTTCTCAATAGAAGTTTTGTTCTTAATAATCTCAACGCAATTTATATGGCAATTCCTTAAATGTCAGATATCTCGATCATTTGGCTAGCTAAACAGAGATATTAACCCCTTACCAGTGTCGCCCGAATCCAGTTCGGCAACTACTACGTGCAGTATTGGTGATGCCCGAACTGACTTCGGGCAGGAGTTTGTGAAACCCGAGCTGAGTTCGTTTATTCTTTAAGATACTTAATTCACTATTTTCCTAATAGATGGCACTGGTGGTCCTACTTTTTCACCGATTACGACTTCAGTCGAGGGAGGGGATTTGGGATATACCATATTGTAAAAGATCTGTAAAATGTATGTTTCGAAAATTAATCTGTTTATATTTAGCTTCAAAATATTGTTTATTTTGCTTTAATTGAATAAGATGTGTGTGTAATCCATTACTTTTTTATGTGTATGTAAAAATTTTAAACTCAGTAGTTATTGAATTTAAAATTTTATTTTTGTAATAAAAAACCTTTTTTAACTTTTATAATAATATAAAGAACAAATTTAAACAATTCAAAAAAAAATTTCAATTTTTTTTGAAATATATGTCATTGTTAAGGGATTAAATAACTGCTCGTTCACGTCACTAAGATTTTAATTACCAATAGGCTTAGTATAAGAATTAGGTTTAAAGTAATATGAGCTATTAACCCTTCTATAATGGAAAATCCTCTCATTTACACGATTATACACAAAAATACTATTTTCAGCACCACAAAATAACCTCCAGCTTTCACTATTTCTTACAGAACCGAGAATAAGATTTCTCCTAAGTTTAGAGGATTGCTCGACATTTTGTTAAGTTACTCTGTGCATTTTACCATTTAACTTAATAAAAAATTGCACTTTTCAAATATTTAAAATTAGGATTTCAATGTCACTAATTGCTAAAGACGTAGAAGCATTTTCTCCAGTCTAATAATTTGTAATTATACAGTGTAGAGAATGTAATAATTTGAGTTTTTTCACAGAATAAATCCAAATTATATTGTTTATTATTTTCATTGAGTTTATTACAGGTCAGTTGCTGATTGATTCGACTTAACTAAGCAAGGTCTTTCGCAACTTGGAAAAGATAGCACCAAGTGTGATTGCCTGGCCAGACCCTAGCATTGCTGAGCTCAGATTCCTGACCATTGGAGGATTTCCTGGAATCGTCGGTGCTAATGATGGATCATACATATCCATGAAAGCCCCTAGAGAGCAGTCTGAGATATAATATAACAGGAAAAGTAAATACAGTATTATTCTGCAAGGCTGTGTGTATTGTTGATCTGAGATTATTCACTCGTGTGTTTTGTGCTGTTCCAGGATCTCTTCACGATGCTAGGGTGTTCAGAGAGATTCTGAGATCCAAGCAACAGTTTTACCTTGGCCCCAGTTGGGTTCAAAATTGGCTCGATATGGGTCCTATAAAAACATGCACTGAGGCACCATTAATGGAATGTCTAGATTTTTTAATATTGGTCATAGAATGGCCTATATAGGACCTATATTGGCCAATGATTATTTTTATTTAATTACGTCCATCATTTGCTCTCTCGAGCATGAGAAGTCTTGCAGTCCAATATAACAAAGAAATATCTCCAGGGACGGAGAGCGTCTTGAAACTAGAAGAATTGAAACCAGAAACTTGCTCTCTGTTGGACGAAACAAAGAGACTTCGAGGCTTTAGTTTCACAATTCGATTAACATTTCTCAAATTTTTGAGCAGCACAGGGGGCTCCAATAGAGATGCCTCTTTGGCAAGGTTATCATCCATACCCCATAAGCCACAATGGTTGGGGATCCATTAGAGAGTTATCTCCTTTCCTCTAGACAGAAGAGCATTAATAGTGTTTTTACACTTGAATTCAATGGCTGTAGGGAGTAGAACATATTTTGAAACATAGTGTGAATTTCGGCTTGGCAGTCGACGAGGAGAACAAATCTATTTTCAGGTCTTTCTAATACCTTTTGGAGAGCCAGGTATATCGCGAACATTTCTTCATCGAAATTGTCAGAGAACTGAGTGGCTTTTTGAGTTGGAAAAATCTGGAGAAAACACCTGAGCCTGTTCGTCCTGAAGCTCTCAGCAGAGCCATCGGTGTAGATGTGGAACTACTCTTCGCTGGGGTATTTTTCGTTGATGGTGGCAATGGCAGCAACTTTTAGTTCTGCTTGAAGGGAAACTCCCTTCCGGACGGGAAGCACAAGGTCAAGAGCTGGAGCTGCGTATCTCATCATGCCCGGAAAAAATTATGGAAACCATTATTTAGCAAATATAGAACCTACATTTGCTAAATAATGGATATAAAATATCGGGTGAATCTGATAATTCTATATAGGACCGATATTGGTTGTAAAGTGGCTGTAAAATATGAATCGGAAAATTATATCTAGGGCCATTATCGAAAAAATAACGACCGTTTAAACTGTGACGGCTATTGTTTTGAATTAAAGTATCCGATTTAAAAGTTATAATTATATTTTGTTTATTACTTAATCAATATACTAATATATAAGAAGGAAGAGGACCACACTTACCCATAGCTGCTCGTATTGAGCGTCTCACTTGCAATCGGACTGAATTTTCTGTATTCTGCGTCTTTCCTTTTTTTTTTAGTTTATTTATGCATTTTATTTCAAAAGGTCAAACGTGATACTATTATGCATCCGATGGTCGACAAATCAAACATAACCTTGTGACAAATTTCTAAAAAGTCAAAAGTTCAACTGACCATTGTAATTCGATTGCGAGATGAGACCACGGGATCTTAATCAACTGTATAATTAACAAAAGATTAACAAGTTTGACGGCGAGAATTGTCACGAGGCAACGTCGTGACAAAACCTTTACTAAGCCAAGATTCGTGAATATTGGCCCAATCAATTTTTTTTCTCCTGCTAGGGTACATTGAGCGAGCATTTGGCTAATTAAAAGGAAGGTTTAGGACAGACCCTACAAAAATGATCAATAGAAATCAATAAAAACATTTATTAATATCAATAAAAATTTTATTGGTCTGTACTTGTTTCTATTGACATTTCAACTGATATCAGCAGTGTATTGGTATTAATAGCTATTGATCAGTAGGTACTCTATTGGTATATACGTGTCTGTATTTCACACTTCAACTGATGTCTAACTTGTATCAATAGATTTTGATCAGTTAGGTATTCTACTTGTTTTTTCAATAAATGAACTGATATCAACAGATTTTTATTGACACCAGTAGAACTTAGCAATAAATATTGATCAATAGTTTTTTATTAGTCTATACCTGTTTTCATTAATACATCAACTGCTGTCTATGGAACTCAATTATTAATATACCATCAGATCAATAAAAAGTTAACATCATTAAAAAAATTTAAGATTTGCAATAGTATTTGCAGGTGTATAGGAAACCACCTACCCTCTTGAATTAACATTTTAAGTTTCTTTTTATAGTTATATGAAACATGAAATTTTTAATTAAATTAGAAATATAAAAAAGAAAGTAAAAATTAATTGTTGCTTCTTTATTTTCACATTGCATAAAGACACCAAAAAATTTAATGTAAAATAGTAAATTTTAAAAAAAATTTGATTTTTTATGTACTGCATCAAACGTGTAAATTCTTTTTTGTATTTAGGTATGTAATATAGAAGTAGAATTTCAGTTGCAATAAAAAATTTGGCTGAAATATTACATTACAACGCATCGGACGATATTGAATGCTAATGATAACAAAATTTAAAATATGTAATAACTTATAGTTTTAAAAATTAAGCGTACGCAAAATTCAAACACCTCAAGATATTGTTAACATACAAATATACTCTGACTAACTGTGCAAACACATTAACTTGAAATTTGGAATGAAATATAATTTAGGAATAATTTAAAACACAAATGAATATTAAAAAGAGCAGTCCTGTCATTTAAAAATAATCACTAAAGCAGTTAGATTTTTACGACTGAAATGCCATAAAAAATTTACAAAATCATGCACGTTATATAAAGATAACGCAAAATAAAAATATGCAATAAAAGTTTTCAACAAATGTGTTATAGAATTCAAGATTGATACAAAAGAAATGCATTTAAAACTATAATATAAACTATAAGATAAATTTAGCAATTAATTTCAAAGAAATTTGGAAATATATGATTCTGTATTCAGTGATTAGCAAACTTTTACATTTTATTTCAGAATCGTGGATTACTTTAATTTCACCATAAAAATAAGGTTGACAAATTTTATTTTCAGGTAACATATCGCTGTTCGAAACTAAAACGACACAGGTGAATCGCTTACTAGGGACTCATTCCTGTTTTGCATAGATGAACTTGTTGATGGCATTGGTCTATCAGTGACAAAAGCTGATAAAAATGCGCTGTCATCAAATACATCTCGATTAAAGGGATAAATTCCAGTTACTTGAAAACCAGAAACAATATTCTTTGGTGTAAAGGAAAGGGGATATGCTTTGCCTACACATTCAGCTATATCATATATTGTTATAGGCCTTCCAGCATGTGTGAGCATCCATTGATTACAAGCAATATTATAATGTTCTTTAAAAGAGCTGAATACAGTACGATCTAAAGGCTGCAGTTTATGACTTGTGTGAGGTGGCAAAGTGAGCATAATAATTCCATTTTCTTTGCAGAAATTAATGGCTTCAATAGTTATATGTGTATTATGGTTGTCAATTATTAAGACGATGTTGTTGTATTTTGTTATTTTAACATATTTTACGAAGTGTTCGAGATATTGCAAAAATATTTGAGGTGTTGACCAACCACTAGGATTAGCAGCCCCAATGGTACCAGGGGGTGCTCCTTTTAACATATGATATTTAAAAAACTTTCTAGGGAAAATCAAAAGTGGTGGTACTGAGTTGCCAATGGCATTTACAACCGAAATAATTGTTACTAGTTTACCACGCTCTCCAGATGTCATTTGCCCCACCTGCTTCACTCCTTTTCCAGCAATAACTCTTGGTGGTACATGGACAGTCGTGAGTCCTGATTCGTCTAGATTAAAGATTTCACTTCCTAAAAAGTGCTTACGTTTGAGAATCAATTCTAAATTGTCCAACAAACAAGTAAAAATTTACTGACATTGTCCTTTCTAAAGCTGGTGGCTCGAGAAAGGCTGGTTGGTTCTGGTTTTCGAAGTGAAAACATAGAACTGTGCCTTCTTTTAAATCCAATGTACCACTCTTTCCTAGCTTTTTTTTCATTCTGCCAGTTTAAAGGAATGTTCTTTTCGTTTGCCAAAGCATACTCATATGCAAGCGCACGTGCATCACATATTGTCAATCCGTAATGGTACTTGGAGGCTTGCAACCTATATTCTACCAATTTTATTTCTTCCTCATCTCTGAATATTTTGCGACTCTGTAAATTTGAAATATATTCAGAGTTAGAATTTGGATGCTCTCTTTTTTTTAAATGAAATAATTTGGCGGTTCTGAATGGTCTTACTAATATTGTAGAATTCAGCAGCTTTTTCAACATTGTCAGCACGAACTGCTGCATTATTTTTATACACTTTGCTTCAAATTCTTGCCATTAGTTAAGTCAAATGAGTTCCTAAAATAAGAAATAATAATTATTAATAAACACAGATTACATAAATTAAAAAATATATTGCATGATAAAATATAAAATTATATATAAATATAGTATTAAAATATAAGCATTCTTACTATAGATGGTGAGGCTTTAGATGAAACAGTAGTAAGTATTGTTTTTATTGTTAGCAAATAATTCTGGATTAAATAATTATGCTACATATGTATACTATATTTGCACTGCTTAATGTTAATGGCGCAGATGAAAATATGATAGCTAGTTTTGAGAGAAAAATATTGCGAAGCATTTTTGGTGGAATAAGTAAAAACGATACCTGGTTTAGAAGATCAAATACGGAACTCTACAAAGCATATAAAGAACCTGATGTCATTAAATTAATCAAAATTCAAAGGATTAAATGGGCAGGAATGGAGGATAGCAGGACAACCAAAAAAGTTTTCTGTGCCAGACCAATAGGTACAAGAAAAATAGGACGACCAAACCTAAGATTTTTAGACTGCCTTGAAAAGGACCTACAAATTTTAAAGATAATTAACTGGAGAACCTTGGCTAAGGGAAGAATGTCTTGGCATAGGCTTGTTGAGAAGGCCAAGGCCCATCCTGGGCTGTCGTGCCAATGAGAAGAAGAAGAATGTTAATGGCGCAGCTAAGGTTTTCAGTATCTAAGAAAAATTTCATTAACTATTCGGTTTTTTTTTAACCTTGAAATATATTGGGGCTGTGAAATCATTCTTTTCTAAACCAATTTATTTATGCCTCAGACTTTGTAAAAACTTAAAAGCTGTTCTTCGCACTGTAATATATATTGAATAAACAGGGATAGACAAATCCCGGATCAACTCGGTGATTAGAATATTTTTCTTGGCAAATAACTTTTTTCACATTTTATTCTATTACTTATTATTTATGCTGAGCTTATTATTATTATTATGCTGATTGATTAGAAAATAATAATTGTCCTTCGTTGTAAAACAGTCATTCATGTACTAATGCTAAAACTAAAAGGCTTTGCAATGTATATTATTAATTTATTTGCTGCTTTTGTGTTTATTTCATACAAAAGAATCATTTAGAAAATTTCTCTTAAATTTGATTTGTTTTATGCATTTATTTTCCATTCGTTTTGTAAATACTTGTTACAAGAATGGAAAACTATAATGCTAATTGCGGACATGTTAAATTTTGACTGAAAGAATTAAAAGTAGTGGGCTTGTAATTTTCAAGTGAAAAAAGAGTTATCCAAAAAAAAAAAAAGAGAAAAGGATGTTTTATTTTGGGATAAATTTTAATATGTTGCGTGGATTTTACACCTGTATTACTCTCATTTTATTACGCAACTCATATAATGTTTCTCAAACAAAAATTTTATTATTTACTCGAATTTAAACCAAGTTGATTTATTTAGTTCAGTACCGTTTCAAGGAAAAGTATTAATTTTCTAATATTGAAAGAAATTGCTATTCAAATTTTGGCTATTTGTCACAGTGTTTTAAATTACTGAATAAATCAATCTAATGTGAAAGAAAAAGTGGAACAAAAATAGAATTAATTTGCTTTTTAAAATATTTTATCGATATTTAAAAAACAGTTATTAATCTCTGCATTACTATAAATCATAACGGAAATAAATCATGTGTTGACGAATATCTTAACAAACCACTAGAAAATAAACTATGTATCTACATTTAATTTTCACATAATTTAACACTGTGTCAAATTTACTTTGACTATTACAGGATCAAGAATCACAGAATGGTGTGACCGTAACGCCATGTCCTCCTACACCAGTGGCATGAACGGAGGAAACTCCTGCAAAAGCCAGTTTAAAAGCCACCTATTCCATGTTCAGAAAGCGAACGAAAAAATCTGCCCCCTCTGCAGCCCAAAAAGCTGCTTCTTCTATTGAAGAAAAATACAGATTGGAAATTCAAGTTTTAAAGAGTAAAGAGGAGAGGGACGTGGAAGAACACACGTTAAAGATGAGGCTGCTGTCTGCGCAGATCGAGTTTCAGGAGAATTTAAACAGAATCTTGTGCACTGATCCCACCTCTTTAAACATTTCATTAAATAAATAAGTGTTTTATTATTTTACTGTGTTGTGTATCAATATTATTCAAAACATGTTGTATAAGTGATAAATAAATCAATTTTCCACATAATCTTGTTGTCAGTGGGAACTTAAGAAACAATGATACATTTTAATTATAACATTGCCTAAAGACAGTCTTAATTAATGTTAATAGACTATTTTATTCCTTCATGAGGTTAATGGGAAATTGTCATATACGGATGCTTAATTAATTCTGGTAATATGTACTACTGGTTTTAAGGTAATTGATAGAATTCTTCAACAGACTTTTCTTAGTTTTTAGAAAATATTTTTCCCTTACAGAGACATTGTATTACAATTTTAACTAACAATAACTTTAAAAAATATATAAAAGGTCTTATAAAAATTTTTTTATAAGACTTCATCAAGGTCTTATAAAAATTTTTTTATAAGACTTCATCAAGGTCTTATAAAAAAATTATTTGTCTTTGCATTTCAACATTAGTTTACTGCACGAATAATGTATTTTGCACTAAACTCAAATATTGAAGGGTTATGCAATAAACACTGATACAGTTGCAAAATATTTGCAGAGTATTAACCGTTTGAGTGCGGCATTTGCTTGTTATGTGCCAAAAATGCAGAGAAGCTCTCTTGTTTTGTACCGAAAATGCAGAGACGCTGCTGTTGGTTAGTATAATTTTCGTATCTATTGAGAGCAGTTGAATTCATATCAATCGCAGTTTTTATTCATTTTACTCAATTGTGATTTTTATTGTGCGATGAAATTACTACGCATTTCATTCCGCACTATTAGCATATATATAAGAAAACTCTTCAGCACTCAAACGGTTAAAANCTTCCAACGGGGCACTGTCCATGTGTTGGATATTGAGCATTAGATATGCAGTGAAAAAACGCTGCAATTACTGCTGATTGCATATTTTCAAGGTTTCCCACATTACTACGGATTGCAATTCCGTAGTAATTTTGTAGTTTGTCTATGAATGCATCCGTCAATTTTCCCTTTCCACCTAAACCTTTCTGTTTACTTTTCAATTTGCGTAAACGAGACCCAACTCTCTTTTGGATATGTCCTATACACTCCAATTTATTTACAGAATTTTTTCCGTAAATGTCTCGCACACTGTCAAAAGCTTTTGAGTCACCGTCCCCATAGTAATCCGTGTACTTCAAACCGCGAATTTTTTTTGATCTTTCGAAGATGCGGTAGACTCCAACAGGCTCCATGGCTCCTGCAGACCCACTGTGGTTTGCACAAACATGATCAGAAGAATTTTTTATGATACTACAAAATCTACAATATTGGGACAGTACTTCCATGTCCAATATTTTGCCAGTATCCACAGAAATCGCAGTCACACAGCCATTTAAAGAAGAAAATCCTCTCCGCTGCCAAGTCCCATCAACAGAGACTCCACACTCTTTTATTATAGATGAACTGTCATTTTTGATTCTTGAAACTTCTTTAGCAGCTGTTATCATACATTTCTCAGCAACAGTTGTTGCGGCCTTTAGTAGTTTCTCTTCATGTTTTCGAAATGCACTCTTAGAGAGAAATGATGGAAAATTCAAAATGGTACATAGTTTTTTACCAGCAGAAAATCCAGCCCCAATTAGCCGTAGACCTAGCACGAATTTCGAATTTATTTCGTTGAGCTTATTATTCTTTCTCGAAGTACAAAAACCCTTCATGAAAGAGCAGTTTTTGCATTTCAGGGTGAAATTCGAAGAGAGTCCAAATCTTGAATTTTCCTCAAGGAAAAGGTTACTAGAAGAACATATTGGACAAAGTAAAATAGAAAATACTTGAATCAATATACTAATATCAATAATTCTATTTCCCGAAATTTCATCATCTAGTATCAATTTTTTGCAATCTTCAACACAAAGTTCTTGCTTATTATGCAATTTTAGTTCACTAGCAGTTTTTTCAGCTTTCACATCTTCTGAAAGTTTCAGCTTCGACGTATTTTGATTACCGTGAAATTTACGTTTTCGCGGCTTGTAACTTCTTTCTTTACCCATACTAAAACAAATATCAATTCATAAATCAGATATAAACTTTATAAAATGTAAGAACTCAATTCTAATTCAAAAAATATATTTGAAAACACGGGGAAAAAGCAAAGACAAAATAAACAAAGTTTCACCAGAATGTCACCAGATTTGGAGTCTTATGCTTTAATAAAACTGTGCTTATAGCTTTCTTATACTAACTAATTGAGGTTTACCATCTAGAACTTAAAGTATTTAAAAACACAACCGATATTGATTAAAATGAAGCTGGAAATATGAGAAATATCAAGCTTTCGGTTTCGTTTTCTTCACTTCCGGTAGCTTCAGATGACTATCACCCTTCTTTAAAACCTTCATAACTTTTTAAATATTTGACGCAGAGAAAAAATAAGAACAGTTTTAGAAACGTATAACTGTAGGCTATATTTTAAGACAATAAAAAAAATTGTGTCATTTTGTCGAAAATTGCCTTTTCAACGTAGTCGGATACCTTAATTGAATTAAATTAAGGCTCATTTAAACAGAAAGATATTAGTTGGCAATGTTTCATGTTACTTGAAACCCATTATATCTTTTCATCATAGCACTTTTTCTCCGCTAAGAATTGAATATTAAATTCCCTAAGTTCAGTTTCTAAAAACAGGCTTAGCGTATGTAATTGTAGAACTTGAAATTCAACAGATACTGTACCTGCTTGGCAATTGGAAAGAGCTGTTATGTACATTTCACTTCGAATTTGGCAACTGTAAGAACCTTTTGTTTTAATTTCGTTATGGGTTATTTTTGGGCATATTTCATTGTGTTCTAGCGATATTTTATAGGTTTTAAAATAGCAGATGCATATCCCGTATAAGAGGGAGAGAATTCTCTTTTATTGAAATCGTGGTTTGCAATCCATGTAGACGTTTTTCACAACGTCGCGTGGTTTCAAAAAAACTACAGGTCCTTGTCAAAAATAAAATCTTTAGTGTAGCTCGTGTTAGCTTGCACTTGCCCAACCATACCTGCGGTTAGATGGTTTTGAGGACCGGACTGTATAAGATATGCTTCGGAAAGATCGCCGCCTACTCGAAGCACTAAGGAATCTGATAGATGACGTGGAGGCTGATTATAAGAACCAAAGATTTCTAGAAATATGCCATCAGAAGTGAAGGCGGTTGACTATAGTGTGAGGAGCTTCGTGGACATATTCCTGGCTTGTTCCACCGCTATAGTATAGGTGCAACGGTGTCCAATGATTTTGCGGACCTCATAAGAATTCAATAGATCCGGAACAAAGAACAATCTATAGAATACGCAACCCATTCTGGATACAACTATGCATCCACTCCCTACACTTGACGGATGACAAGCATTAAAACTTGGGTAGGTGAGGCTTTCGTCCGTGAGTCCTTCAAATTCTTTTCCGACATTGCAGTGCTCTCCCCATGCACATTGATAATTTTGAGGACATGCTAACTGTGAGATGGTACGTTATTGGACAGGAAACTTAAAGTATTTACGCTTGGTAGAAAAGCTGCATTGTTATGAAACTAAGCGCAACTTAAGCTTCAGTAGATTACTCTTTCTAGAGTCCTGGAATCAAAGGCAGGCCTCATAATCCAATCCTTTGAGGGTGAATTGGGCGGTAGTGAACATGTCGCATTTTCTCACTCCCTCACGTGTGTGACAATTTTGTATATCAGATGTGATGAGTGAATGTTTCGAACAGTCAGCTAATATCATTGGAAAAATGCACAGTAACACAAGTAACGATGCCTGTGTTGAAGGCAATGGTATATTTTTAAGTTCGAGGTAATTATGAAAGTCATTAAATTGTCTTCTTATCCCTGTTCCAATGACTGCTCCACCCAGCATGAAAAAGCGTAGGAATGCCTTTGCAGTTCTGGTCAAATTACGCAGTGGAAAAATGATCACTGAAATTAGTCCTTTACATGCTAATTTTAGAAAAATTAAAAGCACTAGGGTAAATAAGACAAGAATAGAATATATCAGGGCTAAAGAGAATAGAAGGACTGGTTCACTCCTTTGAAAAAACTCCCTAGTGACGTCACTTTGGCGCAAAGCTCGCACTTTTGCTTCAAGGACAAAGCGTTCGAATGACCGCGAGAATTGTCACGAGGCAACGTCGTGACAAAACCTTTACTGAGCCAAGATTCTTGAATATTGGCCCAATCAATTTTTTTTCCTGCTAGGGTACATTGAGCGAGCATTTGGCTAATTAAAAGGAAGGTTTAGGACAGTCCCTACAAAAATGATCAATAGAATTTTATTGGTCTGTACTTGTTTCTATTGACATTTCAACTGCTATTAGTAGTATATTAGTATCAATAGATGCTGATCAGTAGGGTATTCAATTAGTCTGTACTTGTCCCTATTGACATTTCAACTGATATCAGTGGTGCACTGGTATCAATAGATATTGATCAATAGAATTTTATTGGTATGTACTTGTTTCTGTTGATATTTCAACTGATATCAGCAGTGTATTGGTATTAATAGCTATTGATCAGTAGGTACTCTATTGGTATATACATGTCTGTATTTCACACTTCAACTGATGTCTACTGACATCAGTAGGTTACTTGTATCGATAGATGTTGATCAGTTAGGTATTCTACTTGTTTTATCAATAAATGAACTGATATCAACAGATTTTTATTGACACCAGTAAAACTTAGCAATAAATATTGATCAATAGTTTTTTATTAGTTTATGCCTGTTTTCATTAATACATCAACTGCTGTCTATGGAACTCAATTTATATACCATCAGATCAATAAAAAGTTAACATCATTAAGAAAATTTTAAGATTTGCAATAGTATTTGCAGGTTTGTAGGAAACCACCTACCCTCTTGAATTAACATTTTAAGTTTCTTTTTATGGTTATATGAAACATAAAATTTTTTAATTAAATTAGAAATATAAAAAAGAAATTAAAAATTAAATGTTGCTTCATTATTTTCGCATTGCATAAAGGTACCAAAAAATTTAATGTAAAATAGTAAATTTTAAAAAAAAAATTTGATTTTTTATGTACTGCATCAAACGAGTAAATTCTTTTTTGTATTTAGGTATGTAATATAAAAGTAGAATTTCAGTTGCTATAAAAAATTTGGCACAAATATTACATTACAACACATCGAACAATATTGAATGCTAATGATAACAAAATTTAAAATATGTAATAACTTATAGTTTTAAAAATTAAGCTTACGCAAAATTCAAACACCTCAAGATATTGTTAACATACAAATATACTCTGACTATCTGTGCAAACACATTAACTTGAAATTTGGAATGAAATTTAATTTAGGAATAATTTAAAACACAAATGAATCACTAAAGCGGTTAGATTTTTACGACTGAAATGCCATAAAAAATTTACGAAATCATACACGTTACATAAAGATAATGTAAAATACAAAAATATGCAATAAAAGTTATCAACAAATGTGTTATAGAATTCAAAATTGATACAAAAGAAATGCATTTAAAACTATAATATACAAGATAAATTTAACAATCTTTTTCAAAGAAATTTGGAAATATATGATTCAGTGATTAGGAAACTTTTACATTTTATTTCAAAATTGTGGATTACTTTAATTTTACCATAAAAATAAGGTTGACAAATTTTATTTTCGGGTAACATATCGCTGTTTCAAAACTAAAACGACACATCTGCAAGCATAATACGTTTGCAGATGTGTCGTTTTAATTTTGAAACAGCGATATGTTTCAAATTTCCATCAAAAAAAGAACCCTCTGTTTATTTTCACAAACAAATACAAGCACATCGTTATTTATTACTAAAAAATTTCCAACTTCACAATATGAATTATCATTTAATTTTAAGATAGAATCGTTACATTTTTCTTTTTTAATTTCGAACATCATGGAGTCTTTAATTATTTTCTTAGAATGTAGTATATTAGACGGACGAATGTTCACTTTAAATAGGTCATTGGTAATTTCCTCATTTGGTTGGAATGCTCCCCATTGTGCCAGTGAAGTAATGTTTCAAACCTTTACAGTTCTTATTCCTTCGATATGTAAAAATTTTGTCACAGTATTACCTTTAATAAATTTTACCAGGTAGCCATTGCCAGTTTCAAAGGGAAAGGCAGAATAGAGCTATAATGGATACACATTGACGCATTTGGCCATTTACAAAAGAAGATGCACATTAAAGTTCATGTGTAAAGCACCATACAGTTTTTGAAAATCTTTAACAATATGGTGCAACATCTGATTTTTTAACATTAGTTTGCAATAGAATGAAAAGTGCTGAGGAAAATATCGATAGATTTTAGACATATTTTGTTGGCAAAATGCTGTCTAAACATGTTACACAATAAATAGTATCCATGCTCGCCATTCCTTAGCCTTCCAGTGAACAAAATCACTGTATGCTCTTGGTCTTCTTGAAATCACTTTTGAAGGAGTAATTGACACAGTATTATTATCAATTTTTTGTAATTTATCATTTGATAAATAATAATCATTTGGATGATTTGACGAAAAGGTTCAAATGTTTGCCCTTAACTTGGCAACACCCAGCAAACAACAGTGCATGTAGTCGATAGGAAATCCATTGGCTATATCGAGATATGGCAGAGAAGCAAAGGGTGTAAGACCTTTGACACCTTAAGGGGACAATGGACGTTCAAAACCAAAAATTTTAATTTTCCTCCTAGCCATATGAAATTTTTATTGAATGTTGGTAAGCTCACTAGAAGCCTGTGTATAATTTTTTTTAAGAAAACGATTATTATTTTTCAAGTTACAGCTAAAAGTATATTTTTAAATAACGATAAATTAGCAATACATAAAATGTCCCTTGCGCATCAGTTTTGCTTTTTTCAAAATTATTTTTGTACAAAAAAGGAGGTTATAAGTACTTTAATGTATTTAACTTGTTTCAGGTACAATTTAGAGCAATAATGTGTATCAAAAGTTTTTTTACACATCGCTCTTAAATTTTCATCAAAAAATTACTATTCATAAACTTTTGTTTAAATATTAGCAACACAAATTTTTGTGCAATGCAAGCTAATTGTAGTTCTATCTTTAGAACAAACATCAAACAATCCCTGAAAAAAATTTCAGAGCCATAGAGCAAAAATTGATGCGCAAGGAACTTTTCGAAGATAGAAAATCGTCCAAAAATCTTATTCTGAGAAAAATCTATGTTTTTCAATGCAAATGACTTACTACATACAAATTGAAACACTTATAACTCGTTAACAAAAGCTCCAATTTGAATTCTGTTTGCTGTATATTATTCAGAAAAGTATGATTTTTTTTAATATCACAAAAAACAAAAACCCAAAATTTTAAGGATTTTTCGTATTTTGAACGTCCAATGTCCCCTTAAACGATTTCTCCTGATTACTCAGCTTTAATCATATTTTTCTAAATTTGGTTGAAATTTCTTCTTTCATAAAAGGTGTCAAAGGTATATTTTAGTTGACTGTTTTCAACTATATCACCAGGATGATGGCAATATGGACAACCATATTTACCATTGACCTGTTTGATGTTTTGTAACGCAGCTTTCGCAACGGAATCCGCAACACAATAAGTGAAAATCACTCTTCTCGCAATGCCAGCAATGAGAATTCCTTCCTCAAACAGAACAATGGCTTATTTAAAAAAGGGTGTAAAATAGGTTGACATAACTGAGTTCTTTTCTGACGAACCAGCGAGCCTGTTATTACACTCATCAAACCTTTCATTTAAAGGTAGCTCATTCGAATGAAATTGTATGGGCCACATGGTGTTTTTGCAGGATTTATAAACTGCTGATCCATCAGTACTAAAAGTTACTTATAGATCACCATCTCTGTAAATCCCATTTTCGACTAATTTCTGAAATCCAGTTCCATCATTTAAATCCGATAAAACTCCATATTCAGATACTTGAAATGTAGTAAACTTTTCTTCTTGATTTCGAGAAGCTGTTGCAATTGGGGGGCCACTTGTATGGTAAAAAAAAGTTACCATCATTTAGTGATTTCGTGGAGAAGACTTCAGTGCATACATCACAAATTTTATGCTTATTATCATTAATAGGTACTTCTCCAATGTAAGTTAAGCAATTTTTTCAATAAAAATGAAATTTATATTGCAAATTTATAGAAAAAAGTTTTCTTAGGAGAAACATGCTAGGAGGGAAAATCTCAGGTCCGTTAATTTAGTTAGTAAGTTCAATGAGGTCCTCAATTGCATTATTGGTTAAATCATGCCTGATTGCATAGTGGAGACACATTAACAAGGCTCCAAATTTTGAAGATTTGGAGTCACTGTTGTCCCACTGCAATTTTAGTGGTTTAAAGCAACATTTATCTAAAGGCTATAAAACATCAGTGATATGTGCCGGAAGCTTCAGAATTGTAATATTTTCTGTATGGGATTTGTATATGAGATTTAGTGACATGTGGGTTTTGTGTCCATCATATATCAAAAGAAGTGGACGTTTAGTGACTTGGATGCAAAATATATCAGACCAGCTTTCAAATATTTCTGCTGTCATACATCCATTCTCACTTATGGCTAGTGACATATTCTTATCGACTTTAGCCGACCTCCAGGTGCTCTGAAGTTTCTTGCCAGTGAATATAATCAATGGTGGGTGTCTTTCACCACTGGCATTGACACATGCCATTACTGTGACGGACTCTCTTCCCGACGTAGGAGTCAATCGAGCGAGAGGTTTCCCCTTCTCGCCGACAGCTGTTCTTCTTGAGGGATCCATAAACATAGCTGTTTCATCCAAGTTGTAAATATGCGATGGAGAAGAGTTCAGATCCAGATCGCCAAGCTCCCTTTCAAGTAAGTCATAAAACTCATCTATGGTAAAAGTATTTGAAGTTGCTAGCACACGTGTTTTTTCCAAACTTCTCGACCACTCATCCCCAGGAACATTGTTTTTAAATTGACAATATCTTTTCAAATAATTTGAGTCGGACGTACCTTCTATGTTTTTGGAAATGAATTCTGCAACCACCAGTTTAATTTCAGCTCTGGACATTAACCATTTTGCCATACATCTCAAACCCATTTTACCATACATTTTAAGCAAGCAGCTAGTTCATTTTCTTCCTTCTCGGGAATATTCAAAGGTGCCCCTACTGATTTCTTCACAACTTTATTTTGCAAAATAAGCAAGTGGGTTTGAAGAGTAGAAAATGGAATACCCACTTCCTTGGCTGCTGCTCTAATACTCAAATTATCATTTTCAATTTTCAAAACTGCTTCATCAAACTTGTTTTTAAACAATTCAGCATCCTTTTTTAGTTTCTTGGCATTATGGTATAATATTTTTAATAATATTAAATAGAAAAACTAATAACAACTGTCTAATATCTCATGGAATAAATCCAGTGAAAAATGAGCATGTGAGAAATTGGTTTTAACATTAATAGAACATGAGAAACAGTTATTGCAGAAATAATGGTTACAGTTAAAGTGTAATATAAAGTTACAGTTGAAGTATAATATAGGAGAGAGTGGATCGCCTTGAGACACTTTTTTAATTTCTTTTTTTTTTTTAATTGTTTTATTTTGATCAATTATTGTCAAAATTTTACCTGGTATTCTTGTAACATTTGAAAACATTTTTATCTAGGTTTCAATTCTGTATCTGTCATAGAAAAAATTTAAAATTTTTTTTTAGTTATCTAGTAATTTGTCCCAAGGTGTACCACCTAGTGGGGCACCTTGGGACAGTTGTACAGATCTGAAAATTAAAGTAGAAATTTTCAAAAAATAGTATAACTGAATAAATTTACATTTCCTAATTTTGTTAAAGCTTTATTTTATTATTTTCAAGTACTTGTATGCAAATCCAATTAACAAATTTTATATTCAATAGTAGTCAACTGTACAGAATCAAATATCAAACCTAAAGAACGTTCAGTGCTTTGCTCTGGTTCTTTAAGTTTTAACAAAATGTCATTTGAATCTATGTATGATTTGTCTTTTTTTTCGGGGTAAATAAATGTTGAAGATTGATTCACTCTTCTCAAAAATGATAACTCTTATTCATCTCCATTAACTCTTTCAACGCAACCTACGAAAGCAACAACAGATCTTTTACCAGCAAATTTGACAACAGCGAAATCTGCAACATATAATCTTGTTTCACCACTTTTTTGTAGATGAACTTTTTTCTTACCGTTAAATATTTTGTTGTCACTTTCACTGTTCATTTCATCTAAGCTGCAAGCATCATCACTGTTATCATTACATAGATCACTAATTACTGGTTTTCTTCCAGATGTATTCCCCACTAATTCTGAGAGCATTAAATCCCCATCTTCACTACTACTGCTAAACTGAAGCCGTTTGAGAATCAATTCTAAATTGTCATAAAATTTACTGACATTGTCCTTTCTAAAGCTGGTGGCTCGAGAAAGGCTAGTTGGTTCTGGTTTTCGAAGTAAAAACATGGAACTGTGCCTTCTTTTAAATCCAATGTACCAGTCTTTCCCAGCTTTTTTTTTCATTCTGCCAGTTTAAAGGAATGTTCTTTTCGTTTGCCAAAGCATACTCATATGCAAGCGCACGTGCATCACATATTGTCAATCCGTAATGGTACTTGGAGGCTTGCAACATATATTCTACCAATTTTATTTCTTCCTCATCTGTGAATATTTTGCGACTCTGTATCTTTGAAATATTTTTAAAGTTAGAATTTGGATGCTCTCTTTTTTTTTAAATGAAATAATATGGCGGTTCAGAGTGATCTTACTAATATTGTAGAATTCAGCAGCTTTCCTATAAGTCATTTCGCCTGATAAAACTCTTGCAGCAGCTTTTTCAACATTGTCAGCACGAACTGCTGCATTATTTTCATACACTTTGCTTCTAATTCTTGCCATTAGTTAAGTCAAATGAGTTCCTAAAATAAGAAATAATTATTAATAAACACAGATTACATAAATTAAAAAATATTTTGCATGCACCAATATCTTTTTGTTAAAAATCTAGTTTTAATAAAGATTAATTATGTATATCTAGTGTCCAAGGTGGGCCACCTCCGTCTGTCCCTATGTACTATATGTACATAGGGACAATGTACCATATATTTAATATGGAATTTTAAAATATACTTTTAGACTTAGCATTAGAACAATTAAATTTGATAGTTTTTAAAGGCAAAGCTTCATACTTCATTATATTACTGATTACTAAAAATAATTTCATTAAAATTTCTTTCTACAACTGTTTAAACTTTAATATGAAAGTAAATTAACATGCTTCAAAAAATAGAAATCTTAATAAATTCTTACCTGCTTATTCAAAAGAATCAAAATTTGTTCCAAGGTTAGATGATGCTGACATCTATCTGAATCTAAAAGAACTAAGAGAAATTTTAAAATTTAAAGCCAAAAATAAAAATGTCGAAAGGTGAACCACTCTCCCCATATATTACAGTAAAGCATAACAGTTAAAGAAAATACAAATATTATCCTGACAAAAATTAATAAAAAAAGCAACTAAATTATCACTGACCAAGAATTACCCCAGTAAACTGGGGGATAAATCAGTATACTTCTAAAATTAATTTTAAAAATAATTAAGAAAAAATATATGTAAGTATGAAAACTTAGACCATTTGCTATTATGAAACAGCACCAACACAATTGGTCTGTCTAACACACACACACACTGATATGGATAATAAAAATCATCATTTTCTTAGACCATCTTTTTTAAAGATGTTTTTATAGTAGTGTAAAAAGTATTTTTTTCTCTAATTTGCTGCATACTTTGATTGTTTTTGAACTTGATATAAGAAAATAGAATGTATGAGTTAACATAATTTAGTTGTTTTGTGAAAACATTTTTTAACGCTGGAAAGTCAGTGACCATTATTTACCCCGAAAAAAGAGTGACCCAGATTTCCCCCGTGTGACCCTAGTAACTAACGAGAAATCATACTAATAAAAAGATCAAGTTTTTTTTTTGTCGAAAGACTAATATTGTGAAGAAATAAAATGTAAGCAATGACCAATAATGAAAACAAATTAAGTTATAATTTTTAGAAATAAAAATTAAAATATGCTTAGAAAAATGCACAATAAGAGAAATATTCTTCAATAACACTGTATTGAAATTGAGCAGAAACACAAAAAACAATAATAAAAAATCCTGTTTTTTTTTTGTTTTGTTTCTGTTGAAAGACAATTACTGTATGGGAAAAGGGAAAACATAAAAACAATTACCAATCATAAAAAAAAAAATTAAGGTATCCTTTTTCAGAAAAAAAATTTAAATATTTATAGAAAAATGCACAAGAACTGAAATTTATCCATTGCATTGGAATTCGGCAGAAATTTTTTTATATATATATATGCATGACACATACACCGAAAGTAAGAGTGCTATATAAAAGTAAATTGTGAATTTTAACATTCACAACTTACATGAAATGTACAACAAATATTTCTTTTGGACACTTACTAGCAAGTCACTGGTACACAGGAATAATTTTTGACGCTACTTCTTCCGACAAATATGTTTTCATCAATGTATGACTATGAGGCTTTTCATTTGCTGCTAATGCCCTTTGGTAAAAACACCATGAAGATATTCCTTTTAGACATTTTGAGTGACGGGGCTTATCATCTGTTGACATTACGTGAAAAAGAGATGCGAAAACTGCAGTTTTCATTTTAGAAAGATCAGGGGCATTATCCACAATAGCTTTGCGTTAATAACTCTGCAACTTTTTGATGGTAGGATTAGTGAGCTGTCCTTTTTTACGACCACCAAGAATTACTTTTTTTATGCGCCACTCCTTTATTTTATTTCGCAAAGCAGTGCCCAATCTTTTTGACACATGATTCAGGCATTCTTCTTTTTTAATAGAAAAATCTGGACATATACTTTTTCTTCATTCAAAGTTACAAATGTTTTCGAATCCTCATCACAAATCATTGTGCTGTACCGAAAATTATTTTCAGAGGCAGAACGTTTCCAAAGATCTACTGCTGCATGAGCTTCCATGCTTCTGGAAGAACCAGCAAAATTGTTTTGACAGGAGTGCCCTTCCCATATAAGAAACTCGGCACTGTCAGCTCCTAGGTCTCGAACGGCATTCACACACTCAGAGCAACACTTCGACAATATCACGTAATCGACTACAATATTAGTAAGTGATTCGACTACACAACCAATACTATATAGGGAAGTAAGCTCACGCTTCTGCCGCTTACCATCGTACGAAACAATCAAATCTAATACATCAATGTCTTTCAAACTCTCATCAGCCTTGATGTATGCCTCTCGTACCATATTACGAGAAAGTTCTGCAAGGCAGCATGACCTTTGCCGGAGCTTGAAAAAGCTCTCATCATTTGAGTGTTAATTTCGAATCTTTTAGATTCAACTTCTCTTTCACTTTAAAAACAAGTACCAAAAGATTTACAGCATGTTTCGCCATACAGTTCCAGCTTCGAAGAATATCCAAAAGTATCAATAATTTTGACATTTAAAGACTTTCCACCCTATTCACACAACAGAATTTGTAGCAAAGGTTTGAAGCAAAAACCACTCATAGTAACATAAGTTTTATAACTATTATTGTCAGTGTTCATTGTTGTCAGATCAGAGTGGTTATCAGAATTATCAACACTCATAGTTTTACTGGTATCATTGTTGTCATTACTAACACTTTTGTTATTAATATCATTGTCAGTATTTATATTAATGATATTATCAACAATATCCACAGTTTTATTATCAGTTTTCACTTTGTTTGCAGACAAAAGGCGTGCTGCAAGTATAGCTTTGCTGCGTTTAGTTGGCCGTGCTTTCGGCTTCCTCCTCCGTGAACTAATGCATTATTAAAAAAATATAAATAAATTAATCTAAAAACTAATAAACAATAGAAAACAGAATAATAACAACTAATATGGTTTAATTAGTTCTAAAAAGAACTTTTTTTTATGACAAAAATCGAAATATAAGGAGCAGATAAAAATCGAGCTACAAATTGTAAACAAACTATCAAAGTTGTAGTTGAAGTAAAATAAATATGAGTTGCCAGATTTTGTTACTAATAATATTAATTAAAAATAAATTAATTATGCACATTTAATTCTGTATATCTGATTGCTAATATTGTTTGTTTTATCTATCATACTAATTTTTAAATATGAAAATCATATGAGGGTCAAATTTCAATATTTTTCTGTACGTGGATGATGTTTATTGAAAATTCCTGCTCAAGAAATCATTTAAGTATAATGAGTAGATATTTCTATGGAAGCCTTGTTATTTTGTGTTTTAATTTACTGGTTTCATGCTAATCTCACATGTCATCAAAAGATATTTGAATTTATTATGATGATAAACTACTAAGCTATGTTTTATTTCTTGTTGAGATCCATGTGGCAGAATCGTGGGGGCATTGTGGGCCCAAGGCCCACCAAATTTTTCGGGCCCCTTACAAAATATTTTGAAATTAAATTTCTGAAGAATAGTCCTAATAATAAAAAAGAACCTATTGAAGTGCATGATTCAAGAGAAACATTCTAAGAAATTTTGAAAACAGACAATTGAAGATTATTGTTCTAAGATGAAGTTTGCACCTCTGTATATTAAAGCAAAATATAAAAGAGCAAAACAATGTTGTGCCAACATATGAATAGTTTGGAGACCACAAACAATTGAAATCAGTGAGCGTTGCTGAAAGTCTGGTTAGCTGGATTGCTTTCTATTGTAAGCTGTAATTATTTTTTTATTTAGTACTTATACCATCACAAAGCTAGCCGACTTTTCATTAGATATAACGATGCGTTCATCATGTATGCTAAGATATTAAGGTTATTAATTATAATTTTTATTAAAAAATACACGCAAAAAATATCCAACAGGGCCAAAATTAGATCTACTCATAGAAAATTAATAATTCATTTAAATATAAATTCATATTAAGTGCATTCACTTCAGCCATTGACGTAAAAATTGCACCAATTCAAATTTCGATGTACTTTCGAATTTGATTCTTGCAATGTTTACACGAGTTTTTTTTTTATTTATCAAACTGTAAAGAAAATTTGAAATAAAAGATGCATTTTTTTGAGAAAAGCTGTTTCTTTCAGTATTTAAAAAAAAATAGTAATATTGTGGACTTTTTACTACTTTTGAGGGCCCTTGACCCGAACCTATTGGGCCTAGGCGATTCTAATTTTTTGGTTTAATGAATTTCTTAAATGCTCTTTGAATATTACTAATCACTGTGCTTTTTTAATTTTTAAATGAAGCTGAACCTGAAAGCATTCTTACTATGAGGTGAGGCTTTAGATGAAAAAGTAGTAAGTATTGTTTTTATTGTTAGCAAATAATTCTGGATTAAATAATTATGCCTCGTAATTATTATGCTACATATGTATACTATATTTGCATTGCTTAATTTTAACCCGGCTGGATGGACCCCAGATGATTTTGTTTATACATTTTCTTTTCTTCTATTGACCTTGAAATTTCTTTCTTTTCAGTAGTCTAATTTTATGCACCCACCACCCTATATCAGGTATTACGAATTCCAAAAGGTCATTATTTTTTCTTTGACAAAGGTGTTACCAATATTAATTTGAAATTGCAAACAGTTCACATATTTTTCTTAATCACACTATTCATGCTGTTTTTAGNAGTGGGAACTTAAGAAACAATGATACATTTTAATTATAACATTGCCTAAAGACAGTCTTAATTAATGTTAATAGACTATTTTATTCCTTCATGAGGTTAATGGGAAATTGTCATATACGGATGCTTAATTAATTCTGGTAATATGTACTACTGGTTTTAAGGTAATTGATAGAATTCTTCAACAGACTTTTCTTAGTTTTTAGAAAATATTTTTCCCTTACAGAGACATTGTATTACAATTTTAACTAACAATAACTTTAAAAAATATATAAAAGGTCTTATAAAAATTTTTTTATAAGACTTCATCAAGGTCTTATAAAAATTTTTTTATAAGACTTCATCAAGGTCTTATAAAAAAATTATTTGTCTTTGCATTTCAACATTAGTTTACTGCACGAATAATGTATTTTGCACTAAACTCAAATATTGAAGGGTTATGCAATAAACACTGATACAGTTGCAAAATATTTGCAGAGTATTAACCGTTTGAGTGCGGCATTTGCTTGTTATGTGCCAAAAATGCAGAGAAGCTCTCTTGTTTTGTACCGAAAATGCAGAGACGCTGCTGTTGGTTAGTATAATTTTCGCATCTATTGAGAGCAGTTGAATTCATATCAATCGCAGTTTTTATTCATTTTACTCAATTGTGATTTTTATTGTGCGATGAAATTACTACGCATTTCATTCCGCACTATTAGCATATATATAAGAAAACTCTTCAGCACTCAAACGGTTAAAACTTCAATAAATAGTTATACTAACTGTGGAAATAGTTGTCTTACAGCCCCTTAATAGGGATATGAACCATAGAAAAGTATTTGATACTAATAAATTTTGACTTTCGTTAATTGAACAGGATAATTTTATAGCAGGAGCAATAAATATCATGCCGTCCTAGATCCATTGATTAAAAATGCAATATCTTTCTTACTGCTAAACATTCTAATAATAACAATACATACAAATAACAGTATATGAACCAGTACTTTTAAAAAAGACAAATTGACAAACTAATAAACATAATTTAATATATTTTAAGTTTAAAAAAAAAAGACAAATTTTAGTTAAAATAATTTGAACTGAGAACATTTCGCTTTGCAAATCCAGCAGGAGAACGTGCGGTAATAATGTCTTCGTGTTCTGGTATCTTTAGTTCCTTTAGCAATTTTTCTATCTCTGGGTCCATAGGTGGCTCTTCATCACCTAAAGAAAATAAATTAAAAATGTTAAGTAACAAATTTTTTTGATAATATTTTGCTTTCAGTTTTTTAATTTACATTTTTATGATCAGCTGTAAATCTATTGCGACAACTATGAACGAAAATTTACAATTTGAAGGTGAGGACCATTTTATTTAATTTTATAGCAGTCGTTGAACAGCTGACCAGTTTTTTTGGTTTACAATGTTCAACTCTGCAGCATTGTACTTTTGAACCCAATTCAAAAGACAAGGGAACACCTGAATCAAAAAATGGAAAAAATACATCAAATATGGAAAGAACACCTTATCTGTTTGTTTTAAGTTATTCAATAAGTTAAATATTTCATTTTAAATGTAGAAAAAAAAAAGTGTAGTCTACCATACGAGTAGTTTTTTATAGGGGACAAAGCATAACAAGCTATTAAACTTATAATGCAAAATTAAGGAAACATGCTGGCTAACATTCACGTATAATTTTTACCCGTTTGAAAATCTGACTAATATTAAGCTTTATATTTTTTAATCAATTAGTAATAGCTATTTAAAAACTAAAAATTTACAGCCAATTTAAATTAACACATTAAGCATTATTGTTCAGATATTATATCACAAATAAATATATTATCGCAACTTAATTAAAAATAAATCACTACCAATGAATTTTTCCATTCCTCTTTGTACAGCATCTCGAATTTAGATCACACCTACAGTTAATATAGAAAAATTAAATCATTGAAATGATTTAAGGTGAGTAAGGTACTTACCTAAATTTAAGGCAATGTTATGAAGGACACAGCAAGCAACTATTATTGCTCGAACATTGTCAATGTGGCATGACATGCCCAGGCTGAGGCACGGGAATCTTCTTTTTAAAATTCCATAACTACGCTCCACATTATTTCTTGTTAAGGCATGTGCCTTGTTACCTGAAACAAAATACCAATCAGCCTAATTAAATTACAGTTTTTTGTCATATCTCTTTTACAAAAATTATTTTAATATGAGTTTGGGTTTGTCATGACAAATGATTATAGTGTAATTTGGAACATTGCCTATATTTATGTTAACACATTGAATGCCACGCTAATTTTACATGGCTTGCCTGTCTGTATAAACGGTAAATAACTACAAACTAAATTTACAAATATTGAACAGATTTTGCTAGATTTTTTAAAAAGGTTTAGCACGACATATCTGAAAAAAGTGGTGAATTATATAAGCCTACGAATTGTTAATAATCTTGGCTTCGCCGGTCACCCCTGTAATACAGCAAAAAATAAAACCGACCCCGCAATATCAACATACAATTTTAAATAATCTGGCTGAAGATTTAAATCATGAGGTCAAAAAGTTTGTTGGAAATAAAATGTTTTAAGTAGTTCAAGAGAAAAAAGTTAAAAATATATTTTGAAACTCGCGTGATGTAACACTGAATAATAAATTATACACTTGTATTGTATATAGTAAATATAAATATATTAAAAATGAAGTCAGGACAACAGAATAATTGGACAAATGGAAAATAAAAATTTTCTACAATAACTAGTACCAACATCTTTCTTCAGACATTGTTTTCCATGGGGAACCAATTCAAGATCAACACTGTACTTTGTAATTTAATGTCAATCAAACTATTTCATAACCTGCCCAATGTATTTGGTATAGAGAGGTATTTAAATTCTCATTCCAGTAATTAAATAAGTTTTTACAATCAAGAATGTTTAATAGACAGAATATTTTTGAAGTAAAAATTTATACTTCTCTATACTTTATAATAATTATAAAACGGAACCCCGTACATGGTCTAAAGAATCAAAATTAATGTTTTAATAGTTGCATATAATTATAGTGTTGTTATCTAATATCTGTTTTTAGCTTTTAGTTTGTTGCTGGTTATTTGGTGGTTTTGAATGAATGTAGAGAAAAAGGTGTAAATATGGGCACCCTCTTTTGTTTTTTGGATAAAGTTACTTCATTAACAACTATAACAAGTTTCCTAAATGCGAGAAGGCAAAACAATGATTAATATCAATTATTTCATTTCAAAAAATGTCAATGTCGGGGGTCAAAAACTATCGGAAAAGAAGCCTTAGTCACCGGATCACGTGTTGTGTCGGATGTATTAGCAGGCCAGGACTTGAAAACATCGGCCAAAAATAGAACAAAAGAATCGGGCAAAATATTGGCCAATAAAGCAATTGGAAAAATTCAGTCAATGATCAATGATGAGTGGTGGATATAAAAGAAAGCGCAAGACAAAGAAAAAAATCATTCCATCAAAGAAACAGAAAGCGAGAGGACGTGATATTTTTGACTCCTAATCATGACATTTCTTTTGAAGGGTTCTCCAGAATGTGTCAAATCTGAACTGGAATTGTTTCATATGCCTGGCACACAAACCGTCATTCAAAGTGGGCAGTGGGTAGAGTTCCATCCATTATCTAATGTATTTGATGGCGGACCCGTAGAATTTCATATATCAGGCTCCGGCGAGGAATTTATTGATTTAAGTCAGACTCAGCTTCACGTGCAGGCAAAAATTTTAAAAAATGATAATACTAATTTAACGAAAGATGACGATATCGGACCCGTTAATCTATTTTTACATTCTCTGTTTTCTCAAGTGGATGTATCATTAAACGACCGCATCATTTCAAATTCGAGCAACACCTACCCTTATAGATCCTACATAGAAACACTTTTAAACCATGGCTATGACAGTAAAACCTCCCAACTCACAGCAGAACTTTATTATAAGGATTCCAATGATGGACTGAAAAAAAGATCAGATTTTTTTAAGTTAAGTTCTAGTGTGGACATGATTGGTTGTATACACAGCAATTTGTTCCACCAAAACAGATTATTATTGAACATGGTAGATATAAAAATAAAGTTGATTCGTAGTAAACCTGAATTTTGTTTGAAATCTGGCTGTAAAGTTACACTAGATAGAATTTCACTTTTAATAAGAAAAGTGCGTGTAAGTCCTGGAGTAATTTTAGGACACGCAAAAGTTTTAGAAAAAGATACTGCAAAATATCCTATCGATCGAGTTCTGTGTGAAGCGTATTCCATTCCTAAAGGTAACATGTCATTTGTGCAAGACAATGTATTTGTGGGGCAGATTCCTAAACGACTCATCATAGGATGTGTGGAAAACGATGCATTTCATGGAACATTTGAGAAAAATCCTTTTGATTTTAAACATTTAAATTTTATCGCAGGGTCAACCAGTCCCTCATAATCCACTGGAGCTGAATTTTTCACAAAAACAATATATCAGAGCTTATCAAAATTTATTTATGAGCACTGAACATATGAGAAGCGACAGGGGGCAACTTTATTTCTAGAGAAGAATTTTGTGATGGGTATACTCTCTATGCGTTTGACTTATCCCCTGACTTATGTCATTTTAATGTAATAAAACATAGTAATTTAAGAGTTGAAATGAAATTTGAGAGACCGTTAGAGAAAACAGTGTGTGTCATTGTGTTTGCCGAATTTGAAAACGTCATAGAAATCGAGAGACATCCTATACGATTTTGGAAATGAATAATACGCAATGGACGGAAGAAAGATTTATGAAATTTTATCGAAAGACCCTACAACAGCATCTAAGTTTAGAGGTGTTTACTCACGAGACACAATACCCACTTTGCAAGAAAATGAAGCTATCATCGTAAATACAGATTAATCAACTCGACCAGGATCTCATTGGTTAGCTCTATACATGACTGAACAAAAAAAACTGGAATTCTTTGATTCCTATGGACATGATATTTATAAATTATTTAACATTTCTAATGTATGTTGGAATTCTGTAACTTTTCAATCACTCACTTCAAATGTATGTGGAGCCTATTGTGTATTTTTCATTTGCAAACGCTGTCAGAAACATTCTATGGTTTCCATTCTAAGAATGCTAAATGTTAATAAAAAAAAATGATTTTAGAGTGTATCAATTTGTGAAAAAGAAATTTGGTGTACGCTTTGCTTACAAACAATAAAAAAAATATTTTTTTAAAAAGAAAAATTTTGTTTGTGTTTTTATCTATTTACCTTTTTTTATTATATTTATTTTCAATAAATATTCTAGTTTATTAATTCACTCTATTCACTATGGAGTTTCCTAAACTTAGACATTCGTTCACGTGCATTTTGGCTGGTCCAACGGGCTGTGGTAAAAGTCAGCTCTGCAAAAAAATAATCGAGTCTAAAATTATTGAACCGTTTCCAAAATCAGTGATTTGGTGTTATGGAGCGTATCAATCCATGTTTGAAACAATCCCGAATGTGACATTTCATGAGGGCGTTCCTTCAGATTTAAATAATATTTCAAATGCATTAATTATTCTCGATGATCTCATGTCTGAATTAGGAAGTAATTCCAAATTAACGCATTTATTTACTAAACATAGCCATCACCGTAACGTCTCAGTAATTTTTATAGTTCAAAATATTTTTCATAAAGGTAAAGAAATGAGAGAAATATCTTTGAATTCTCACTACCTTATTCTCTTCAAAAACCCTCGAGATCAGAGTCAAATCACCCATTTAGGTCGACAGCTTTATCCAACAAAAGTTAAATTTTTCCAAGAAATGTGTCGTGACGCGACTTCAAAACCTTTTGGCTACCTGTTAGTCGATTTGAAACCCAATACGGAAGATAACTAGCGCCTGCGCACTGGTATATTACCAAATGATAAAATGATCGTGTACCAGCCGAGATAGTCATTTGTCCATTAACATTAGCGAAGATGAGTAGTGTCTGTGTCTTAGATTTCGAAGGATATTTATTCAATGAAAATAGGTTTATTATTAAAGAACTAGCAATATTTAATATAAGTAACAACTATTTGAAAAATTGGACATTTAAGCCACCATTTAGTTTCGTAAAGCTAAAGAAGCATGAGAAAAAACAATATTTTTGGATTAAAAATAATACGCATGGATACAATTGGAATTTTGGTGGAATGCCTTATATTACATTATACTTCATTTTGGAAGAAATATTTCAGAATTATGAAAAGATTTATGTAAAAGGAGTGGAGAAGACAAAATTTATTCAAACTTTCACAAACCGCCCATGTGTTAACCTAGAAAGCATAGAATGCCCGAAAATCAATGATTTGGTAAAATCGCATGTTAACTGTAATTTTAAACACTTCAGCAGAAATCACTGTGCCTCCATCAAAGCTGAAACATTTGGTCATTTTCTAAAGTATAAAATAATCCCAAACAGGAATAAATCAATCAATTGTTATTAGAATGTCGAACAGTAGGCACTGTTGTCTAGAGGTCTTACAAGCTGTTGCTAAACTGAAATCCAAGCGGAAATTTTTAAAACACTGTCCAGCTAAATCTATTAAACGCATTTGTGAATGCGTCCTTAATTTGTTAAAAGGTAACATTCCTCTCAATAAAAAACAAAAAAGCAAGCTCTCACCATTAAAAAGAAGTTTAAGAAAACTTTCTGATAAAAAAGTACCTTTGTTCCGTAAGAGGGAAATTCTTGTTCAACGTGGTGACAGATTTTTAGGATTCCTGATACCAGCGGCAATTACAGCTCTAACATCTTTAATTAATGGAACACGCTAAAAAAATTATTCTTGTTCCCGAAAATAGAATACAAGCTAATACTGTAGAATATCTATCTGAATTGGATAAGCAAATGCATGATATCATTAAAAATCAAAATATTCCAGAAAATGATAAAAGCAGTGCTATATTTGCAAATTCTTCAAAAATACGTCAGGTGTCCTACTTTTTTGGAAAATAAAAGCAAATCGAATCAACCAGTGGATGATATCTCAGCCGAAGTGGAAGAAAAGCCTAACGAAATTAAAAGAAGAAAATGATATGGAAAACATCAATTTAGTAGAAACGCAACTAATGAATGTTGTACCCAAAAGTCAAAAGGAACGAGCTGAAAAGTTTTTTCATTTATTGCAATCTAACAAAGAACTGTTTTCTTGGACTGATAAAGGAGAAATTTTGTATAAACAGAAACTCCTTCCTGGAACGAATATCACTCATTTGATAAATAATGTACTGAGAAATGAGAAGAAACAACCAAAAGGCCAAAAAGTATTTTTTGAAGCTTTGAAAGAAATGAAAATACCAGAAGAATATGTAATTAATAAAAAAGTGTTTACTGACTCACCTCCTGTAACGAGTACACCAGTCCTGTTTGCTAGAAAAAAACGTTGGCTGAAATACTAAGTAACAGTATATTTTGTAACATGGTATTTTTTGTAAATAAAAATAAAATAAAATTCTCTCTCTTTATTTCAATGTAAACAAAAATCAATACATACAAGTTTTCTTTTTTTAAAAAATACTATACCTGAAAATGTCTCCTTTTCTGTGCACATGTGTATCAGCCAATGTTTGCGTAATATTTGTTGGCCCTTTTTTTTAAAATGTGTATGTGTGCTTGCTTCCTTCTTCTTCTATCTTCAATACCCATATGGTAGAGTAGAATAGTCTGGTTTTAAAACTCTCTTATTATATACCATCCTGTATTCTTTTGTCTCTTCCTTATTTAAAACTCTCCTCTTCTTAGCGTCTCGAATTATCTTTGATGGGTCATGGATACAAATGGCGGTACGATCATCCAGGTTGGACACCAAACTGTGAATAGAGTCAAAATTTAATGATAAACTGTTCTTAAAATTTAAACAGAAACCCCGGACCTTGCAGACACTTTTTCCACTGTCAGTCACATAAGCGTAATTTTTCGGGCCACCTAAAAAATAAAATAAATAAATAAGAAAATACAGATTTTTTTTTTATCTTTTAATATCACATTGAGGAACAAATTAAAAAAGACAAGGAATTAATCCAAGATGCGTTTTTTTTTTTTCATACCTGAAACAAATTTAACAATAGTTTCTCCTCCGAGTTCATCAGTAAATTCCCCAAGAAAATTTCCTAATGGTGGGTCGTTAAGGCCATTTGATGCATAGATAATCGAATCGGTATCAAAGTATAGGACCTGCTCCCCAAGTTTATCAAGTTCATCATATAGCTTCAGTCTTGCATGGCAAGTTGTGAAAGCAGCTATGAAAATATTGGTGCTAGCATCATCGTCGATGAATTCTGTCTTTCGCTTCCACTGCATGGCACAGATCGTCTCAGTGGGGAAAAACAAGTCTTGTATCTATAAGGGAAAAGAAAAAAAAATGTTATTAATAAAATGAAATCGCGAAAATTTAATATAGATTGTACATACACTGTATCACTAAATATTTCTTAATTGAACAATAATTACTTCTTTAGTGTTGCCAGAAAAGAATTTGTTAAATTCTTCCAAAGAGCCGACAAAATTCAGCATCATCTTGATGAGGCTCATCCCCCATCTGCCCCAAAAGCTATTTAGTGCAAGCTTTGCCACTGCTCTCTGACCTAGATTGAAAGCGATCTTGTCTTTCCGGAGCAGTATCCCCTCCTTCCTGAAATAAGACTGAATATACTCGTCTTTATCTTCCTCCGTTTCACACCCTGACGGCCATCCGCTTGCTTCCTGCTTTAGCTGCAGGAATAAATCAATGTAGGATTTAAATAAATCAGACAACGATTTCTCAAAATGATACACTTCATACACCTGAAATGATAAAAAAAAAATTAATCATCTTAATCAGGAAATGCATAAATAAAAATATATTTTCATATTTGATAAGTAATGCCAACCTTAAGGATCTGGTAGCCTTTTTGTATAGCTTTCTTCACCTCTTCAGTCACCCACGAACCAACGAAAGCTCTTTCATCATCATTATGGTGACAGGGTGTTTGCTGACTCATGTCACCACATGTTCTACACAGTGGGAATAGTAGCTTTCCATTGCTTCTACAGGGTAATACTAGATGATATAACCTTCTGAGTGGCAAAACTTTGCACTTCACAAATCCAAAATAGTTTGTAATATTGTCGAAGTTTTCGGTAATGATAGTAGGGTGTCCAATCGGGTATCTGTAAAAAATAATCACTTTTTTTCAAAAAAATAAAGAACGAAACTCACATTTTTTAAGCCTTAAATAGAGTTAATGAAAATTGAACGTACCGACAGTATTTATTGCACCACGGGTACAGGTTGGTAAAATCTATGTACTTAGCTACGCCCTCATAAATTAATTTCACCGCATTTGTGCGGCTCCCGAAGAATGCATCCCTTGGGTTCAAACGATTCACAACTTCGTGAGTCGATAAAAACAAGTTGACCTCACTGGCCTCCTTCTTCATCAGTGCGAAGTCGTGCTCCCATATCTCTATCAAGTTGAATCCTCTCCTCTTGATTCTTTCAGAGATTTCAGTTGTTTTCACCCTCAATCTCTCCATGGTCTCTCCAGATACAGGATTGACTACATCTCGATCGTAGCATTTTACGCAGCCGTGAAAGAAGCATCCCTGTTTTCAAATGATAAAAATAATATACATGAGTATCCATTTTCGTATTAAAAAAACATTTCGTATGTGTATGAAATAGATTCATTTATAAAAACTTACGTGAAACTGATAAACTGTGTTAGTTTCAGCACAAAATCCATCAACCTTCATTCCTTCGATGGAAACCTCTCCACGACCATTTAATGCATGCTGGATGTTGATACCTTCAGAAAAAGAAACAAAATCTAACCACCGAATGCAGTCAAGGCTGTAATTACCGTTTGCGTATCCATGTACTGGTACTTTGGCAATCGTGTTAGGCATAATATGGTTGCTTCTATAGCAGGCCATGCACGACGCTGCGATAGTCACATAGCTGAAATATAAAAAAAAGGAATAAACAGTCAAAAAAAAGTATATATATATATATATATATATATATATAAATTACCTATAAAAAACACCATTTAACTAATACCATTNGATAAAGATAAATTTTTACATCCCGCGTACTTCCTCTGTAAGAAACCTAAAATAAAAATAATGTGATTAAGATGTGTATGTTAAAAAGAATATCAGTAAAAGAACATTACCTATACTGCAAATATAAAGAAAAATAAAATAATAGAATAAATTAGTGGAAAAAAAATTTGAACCATTACAAAAATTACAGGAATTATAAATTAGATACATACCGACAATATTTTTCCATTTCCTTTTTGAAGTCAAACACATCATCTTTGTAATCTTCATACCACATCACAAACTTCTGGCGTGATTCTGTTGACATGGTATCAGGACTGTAAAAGGACATATCAGGCATGGGAGCAATATAATTTTGGTTAGCAGGGACGTTAAAAAAATGAGGGAAAAAACCTTTCGTCAATTCAGCAATACCAAAAGTTTTTGGCAGTTTAGACAAGGCCATCGGTAAAAAACAGAACGAATCTATAAACCGAATACTGACGGCTGTCACTAGTATTTGAAGGATTTTAGATCCCTGGGGAATTACTTTGGGCTGATAGCCCCGTTCTAACAACCACCTCAAAACAAATTGACCATCAAAGCCCTTCATATTATGAGCGTTTAATGTGTAATCCTTATGCTTAGGGTCTAAAACATAACAGCAGAATTCCGATAACGTGTCTTGTCCACGGAAAACACGCTCAGTACCATCAGCGTACTGAATAATGGCGAAATTTACAAAATGTTCTCGAGTCTCTTGAGTGGTCTCAAAATCGTAGAACATCAGCTTGTCTGAATGCTTCTTTGCTTCCAATTTACCCAAGAAACACAGATGACCTGGCGGAAAATATTTCTTGCAATTTTTGCACCTAATTTCGCCACATTTATGAAGATCTTGTAGGCACTTCTTGCGTTCAATCACCTTCGAACATTTTCTACACTGATATATCTAGATGAAAAAAATAAAAAAAAGCAACATATCATTTCTGATGAGTCTAACAAATATATAAAATGAAGACAGTGTTAAATATAAAATATATAAAACGTACATACCAAGGCACATATCCCCCTTTCTATATGTGTGCTGTAGCACGCAGATGAGCTACACAGCCTATCGCATGCAGTGCATCTTACTGCATCGGACTCCTTAGTGCAATTACTACGCCTGCACACATGACACAAAAACTCGCATCTATGAAGGGCCAGACTTTGATAGGGTTTCAAACACGAATCGCAAAAATAATCAGATCCAAAGAATCCCCTTGGAGACTTAATCAGATCGAAATGCGAGTTGTGTAGATAAAGATAAATTTTTACATCCCGCGTACTTCCTCTGTAAGAAACCTAAAATAAAAATAATGTGATTAAGATGTGTATGTTAACACTCCGTCGGGCGCGTCTCGAAACTTACGGCATCGGGCGCGATGTATCTGTCAGATACATCTCTGTTTTGTGTGTTTTCTATTAATATGTATTACTTTAAATCTCCTATTTTTACTCTTTTTAGATCCAAGCTTTTACACCCGGACCTTTTATTAGTTTTTTAAGTATATTTTTAATTTTTATATATTTTTAATTTTTATATATTTTTAATTTTCATATATTTTTAATTTTTATATATTTTTTAATAATTTCAATAATAATTTTTATTTATTAATCACAAACGCTATTACAAAAGTTAAATGCTGTAAAATATTTAATTAAACATGTTAAACTGTGGAAAAAGTATAAAAAGGACAGTTATGCACAAATAATACATAATATAAAAGTGACAAATCAATTATTATAATTGAATCCGATTCTAAATTTAAGTCAAATTTTTTCTTCCGATCTGTTTTGCCCATTTAAGTATTATTGTCCTTTCCTACATAAAAATAATCATTATTAACATCATCATCGAGTTCTGAGTCATTATAAACACTTTTACTGCCATGACAATCAACTTCACGTGTTTCTAAAATATCTTCTTCGTCAGCATCACTTTCATCAAATTCTTCAGCATTTAATTCCTCATTTCCATCACTAAATAGAATACTATGAACTAGCTCTAGGTCTTTCTGATTTTTCAAATCTAAAAAGNAATGAAGAAAATTTGTATTATACATTTACCTCATTTTAAAACCGTTTGTTTGGCGCAGCATGTCCTTCCTTGGACTTTGTGCCATTAAACCCTACATTCAATCAATTAACCACAACATCCTTTAATAGAGCACCCCTGGCGTATGCAGGCAGTCTGTCTGTGTCGATGAGGGCAGTGTAATTAGTCTCCACCGGTCCGTCTGCTGTTCTCAACCAGTACAATGGCATTCTTGAGCTACAATAAAAATAACAAAGATTCTTAAATGATTAGAATACATACTTAAATCATTAGAAAAAATCACATCAGGAGCCTCACCGTTTACTTGAAGTGGCGTCCAGAAACTAGAAGATGGTCCTTCCTGAGGATCATCAACCCCAGCTCCAGTTTGATAGAAACTAATTGTATTCTCCATAAATGTCTGTGACGTTTCACTTAAATTAAGTGGGTACTGAGTAAATATGCTAGGTGTATCCTAGAACAAAAAATCATAATAAGTATAATGGTATAAATTATATTCAACCACTTTTAAAAAAAAGATCTTCAGATAGGATCCTAAACTCATTGATCATTACCTGTAATTCATCCATAAAACTATAAGCCGATGGCGATAGGGGATTTTCCAAAAACGTCTGCGATGTCTCACTCATCACCTAAAGATTATTAATAACATTATTTAAGTTTTTCCCCCTCTTCCCATAGATAATAGCCAATAAAAAAAATAAAAAAAGAAAATGGATAAAAAATCACTACCACATCATCTATCGGAATATCATTGAAAATCTCAGACGTTTCACTATCATCCTAAAGACAAAAAAAGAAAAAAACATAAATTAATAAGTATACTTTAAGAAAAATGTTTTCCTTTTACGAACAGAGTAAAAAAAAAATCAATCAGATTATTTGTATATATGTTACGACAACACAGGTTAATTATTAAAGAACTTGGAAAATAATTTTATTTAAAAAATAGATGCATAAAAAAAAAAAAACTTAACTTAAATCATTATAGGTAAAAATAAAAAAAAAGAAGAAGCAAACAGATAAAATGATAATGTTAAAATGATACGTATATCATTATAATAAAACATACTTTTAAGAAAAATATTAATAATATTTAATAAGCTATATAAATTGAACTTAATGTAGTAAATTACAAAAACACTGTAATAGAAATAAAAACATTCGACTAAATTAAACACGTGGTAAAACAAATCTTAATTGATTGTCTTAAATCTCACTTTAAAATAAAATAACACCTGGTAAGAAAAAAAATTCATCAACTAGTAAGCTTTAATTAAATTCAACCTCGTGCAAGCATACATCTATATAAATCTAAATCATACATTATAATTTATTTAAATAAAAAGCAACACGCGGTAAAAAAAAAAAAAAAAATCATATTGATCAATAATATTAACACGAGCAAACATACATCTATATAAAATTAATATATTATAATTTACTTAAATAAAAGCACCAGGTGGTAAAAAAAAAAATCGTACTGCTTATTAAGCTTTTCAATTTAACTATCACGTGCAAACATATAACTATGTAAAAATTAATCCGAAAATATGTAATTTACATATCAATAAAATACAGACACGTGGGGGAAATAAAACAACATTAAATTACTAATAAGTTTAAATTAAAGTAACCACGTGCAAAACAGACATCTATGTAAAAACTAAATCAAGTAATAAAATAAATCAAGTATAATTAACATTAATAAACGCAACACGTGGAAAATAAAACATACTGATTAGTAAGTTTTCAATTTAAATTACCACGTGCAAGCATACAACTATATAAAATTAATATAATAATAATAATTATCATTAATAAATTTAACACGTGGTGAAAATAACATTAAATTGCTAATAAGTTTAAATTAAAGTAACCACGTTCAAAACAGACATCTATGTAAAACTAAATCAAGTAATATAATTAACAATAATAAATATAACACGTGGTAAAAATAACATTAAATTGCTAATAAGTTTTTAAATTAAAGTAACCACGTGCAAAACAGACATCTCTGTAAAACTAAATCAAGTATAATTAACATTAATAAACGCAACACGTGGTTGGTGAAAAAATATTAATTACGAATCAATGTATAAATAAAATAATGCAATAAAATATTAGATTACTTACTTCGCTAATTCGACGCTTGTTAGATGACATATCTATGGACTAATACGAAATAAAATCGCAAGCAAAAATAATTAAACTAGAAAATACAACAAAAAAATATATATATATTATAGATGCAATGAAAAATCTAGATGTAACGGACACTGCGAAAATGATATGAAGACTTGAATTACTCGCTACAACAATCTCAAACTGACCACTGGAGGAATGATTTATACAACAGGTTTCAAACCCCCCGCTTATATTTCTATCGATACAGTTAACCCCCCCTTGTGTGTTGCTTATAGCTCGCAGCGAATCATTCAATCACCATGTTGCCATCACAGAAAAGAAATACTCCAAAAACCGAAACTGATTCCCTTTCTGCTAAAATAAAGAAATAAGCAGTTGATGACCGATATTTTCTTTTTTAAACCCCTCTACTATAAAACATATATTCCATCCATCTCCTGTTGCCACCCCGGAAAAGAAATAATATACTCGAATACCGAAACTGATTCCTTTTCTGCTAAAAAAAAGAAATAAGCAGTTGATGACGCTCACTTTCTTTTTTTAAACCCCTCTACTATAACACGTTTATTTCACGACCCCCCACTGGGATGATTGACAGGTGCCACGCCCCCTCCATTGTATTCAGCCTGTACTCCCTGTACCTGTACTAGCCTGTACCCCCAGATGTCCAGAAAAAATGGGGTGTAAATATGGGCCCTCTTCAAAAAAGTCACCAAAAATAGTTTAAAAACAGGATAAAACAATACAAAATGGTAGAGAATTTATTTATTACAGGAAAAAAAATTATTTACAGAAATCGCAAACATAACTGGCTCTTTCACCCCCGGCACAGTGCCCACATTTGGCACATAACGCATCTTACCCACACCTCTCCTCGAGTGTCTTCAGAGAACTTTCCATCACAAAAACTGCAAGTTGCATCGCTTGAGTCTGGTTTATCCCCACCGTTGACATTTATCAGATTCGTATCATCATCGCTGTAGATAAGAGGAGGGTCATCGAGTCTGATGAGTCCGATGATGAATCGTATCGTTGCGTGGGCCGAATTTTCTTTTTTTGAAGGCCTTTCGTCTTCCCACCCTGCCCTCTGGCCGGTCTCTTACCCCGGGAAAACTCAAGGACGTCTTCTTGAGAGCACTTGTCAAGCGTCTTGGTCAACTGATCCTTGTATGGTAATCCGGTGATGAGGCTGGACCTTGCTGCTTTGCGTCCACGAGTAGTGGTTATCTTCTTAATGTTGGGAACAGGAGATATGTCGAACGGAGAAATTGCACTTGAAGTTCCCGGGGAACATTGAGGTATTTCAGCTGCCTTATCAATTGGCATAACTAGAGCCTGATGTGCTAAACTCCACTAAAAAAAGTTGGTGTAATTATGGGCACCCTTTAAATGGGGGCCCATATTTACACCAACCCCACCTAAGAAGGATGGCCACTATCACAAGTAACCTAAAAGCGTGCGTGACTAAAGGTGTGCTTCAAAAAATAGCTTAAGATCTCCGCTTTCCGGATATCACTGTCAAATTATTTTTAACTGAACATAAGTACATGAAAAGAAAACGATTTCACATACCTCTCAAAAGTTTGCAGTCCAGAATAAACACCAATTTGCACAATAACTCACGCTGCATCCACACTACTTGAAAAAATGGTTCCAACTGCTCTGTACAATCTTATATTAGCAACTGGCGCCATATACAGTCCTTGCCGCCAGTCTTCAGTACCTCCCATAGCTACTAGGGAGGGGTGCCCATATTTACACCTGTGCCCATTTTTACACCTTCTCCTCTAATATTTAATAGCATACAAGCAGTTACATTGCGAAAAACACAAATGTTCAATATAATGAACTAAAAGGTATCATAAACTAACAAATTTTTAAAATTAATAGTTCCACAGTGTAATAATTACCATATTTATCAAAAAATGGTAATAGGTGGCTAATAAGTAATTGCCCTGTTACTAAACATAAATAATTACCAACACTTATGAAGTGATACAATAACACCATGTTTTAAAGTATACAAAAATCATTTTAAAATTTACGAATGCAATGACGTACCTCACTTGTGCAGGTGATTTTGGTCCCAATACAGGTGTCAATAAAAAAGGTTGGCAACCATAACCGTTATCACCTAAGAGATGATAGTTTTGGTAAATGGGTTTTGTCTGTAGATCAAGACAGACAGTACTATTGCTGAAAATTGTGCACAGCTGCAGGACACCTAGCCACAACATTTCTTATTAACAAGTCTGCATCGCTGATTGTCTGGACATTCAAAGAAAAAAAATCCTTCCGACACCAGAATCTTTCAGCATCTTCTCCACCAGGAGAGAGAATCTTCACATGGGAACAATCTATTGCTCCCAGCACTCCAGGAAAACCAGCTACATCAAAAAAATTTTGAGATGCCTAATGGGGAAAAAATGTCGATGAATATAATATAATTTCAGTTTAATTATTTTGGTGAAGTCTTAGTACTTTCTGTTGCTCTCAATTGTGATTGAGAACTTTTTGCACTATTATGCAGACATATGAAGTGGTTTTTTTTATTTTTGGTTGTAACGTGTTTAAATGGATGTTAAGAATGCTCGTAACAACTTTTATGTCTAATTATAATTGGTGTGTATAGAACAAAATGTAACAATTGTGACCCTTGAAAAACATTACAGAGAGGAGCTTGAAAAGTATAGATCCTAGCCACCCCTGGGCAAATATGAACATGTTTTAATAAAGAGAAATTTGTAAGTTTAAAATCTAATTAGCAACTTAGCCATTGCAGTTGGCGCAAAAGATCATGATAAGGAAATGTCCCTATATTATCCATATATTGGTGATGTTACAATATATTAGAACATAGTTGTTTTGTTTTTCAATTAAATAATGACCTCTTACTTTAACGAAGAGAAATTACAATAAATTGGAAAATTTTACGTATCTGAATATCTTACATATTTACAGTAATATCATGAATTTAAAAAAATTTTTTATAAAATGCATTTCTAAACAAGTACTTATTTTCATAGATATTAATTGCTTTGTAGGTGTAAGCAAGTTGAATAAAATACATTTCACTTACCTCTTCACATTTTTCTCTTGTCTTTGGCAAGGAAATAAATTCCTTGCACAATGATGCAATGACTCTGCAGACAGTAGAGTGGCTCACCTGGAAACAATCTCCAAGGAGAAGCTGAAAGGTTCCGGTGGCATAATAGCGAAGTGCTATTATCACTTGTTCCAAAGGTGACAGGGCATTGTTTAAAGTGGATGAGTGATGTAAATCTTTGTCTACGATCGACACTAATGTTCTAACACTTGCCTTATCCAGGCGAAATCTTTTTTTAAAATTCAACTCATCAAATGGACATATTCTGGCTTTCTCAACATTTCTAGGCTTCCTATTTTCGAGCTTTTCCAAAAACTCTATTTCTTTAAGTAAATTGTAATCTTCCAAAAATACCGACGAAGAAATCGAAGTAAATAAGCAAACACTCGTTTATTGCGCATGCGCGGTTTCTCTGACCGGGAATATCTTTAGGTTAAAGTTACTTAACTCTGGGTTAAAGTAACTCGCAGTTACGTATACGGTGGAATGAGATTTTTAACTCCAACCTGGAGTTGCTCTCATGAAACCTGTTTTGAACTCTGACCGAGGGTTGGGGTCAACGGTGAATACGGGCGTTAGTTACAACAACCTAAGAAAGGGGGAGACGTCAAATCAATGGCGGATCAGTAACTTCCGAAAAGAAAAGGCGAAGACCGAAAAGAAAGGAGCGCGGACGCATAGGACCAGCCCGAAGAAGGCGTCCCAGAGGTGTACTGACTGAAGAAACAAGCGGGGGAAAGAAGAAACTTGTAAAAAATAAAAAACAAATAAACAAGATGGCTAAAACGCCAAAGAGTTACGAATGGGGGAAAGTTAAATAAAATTGGAAGGCGCTTAAAACTAAAAGAAAAGGTAAAAGAAGTAGGTAAAAAGTTAAAATTAATTGTAAAAAAAAATCGTTACATTAAAATTAATACTAGGAAAACAAATTAAAAGGTAATTAGATTAAATTTAAAGATAAAAGTAAATTATAGAAAGCACTGTTTTAAAAAAAAATGTCGCAGATCAAGGATTTGCCGTTCATCATCTTATATGTTCTGAAGGATAAAGTTGAAATTAGACATGGAGAAGTTTTCAAATTATACATTAAACAGTTTGCGGCTACTCGTCATAATCCAAAGCGCGCATCTTCTTGTGATGAATTGGTTGAAAATCGCTTTCGTCGCTTGAAGATAGGATTTCAATTGAATTGTTTTTTGGTACCATAAAGTCAGTAATCAGTTTTTGTGACGACGGTCGACTGGTCAATTGCTTGTAAACATATTGCGACATGCATGATCTCAGCTCTTTTTGGAATTTTAAGCGTCTTTCCGCATAAGTTAAGAAAATGCGTTTCCAAATTTTTCGAAATCTGGATCCCTACACATATTTTATCTGCTGTAATAGATTCCGGTTCTTCTTGTCCATTTTCATAATCTATCAAATTGATAATGTCACTATCATGGACAGTTTGGTCCTCAATCAACCGCCCAGGTCATTATCGCTGAAAGAATCAAAGCCTTGCCGATGTTATGTGCGAGCGCACTAATTTCAGATAATATCGTTGACGCGTTTTCGGTAACGTTTCGATTAATTACACATTCAGGCCAGATCATTTTCCAGCACGAATTTAATATGTGTTGTTTGATTTGTCCAATTGCTGCTATAATATGGTTTATGCAGTCTAAAATTGGAGAATTTTTTCCAAACTTCAGTCAGGCTTAATTTATCGTTCTCTTGCTTTTTCAAAATGTAGCTGAAAGTTAATTTGATATATTGTTTCATAAAATTTGCGATTATGCCCTGATCCAGTGGTTGTATAAGGCTAGTCGTATTTGGTGGTAAGAACACTATTTGTACATTAGGATGTTCTATACAGGGATGACCGGGTGCATTATCTAAAATTAGCAACACTTTAATCGGAAGACCCATCTCTTCCATGTATTTTTCAACTTCTAGTACAAAAGAATCGTTGAACCATGTTGACAGCTGATGTGACCCATGCTTTTTTATTGGTCATGAAGTGTACTGGATATTCAGATAAATTTACACCTTTTAGCGCACGTGGGTGTTAAGCTTTATTTATAATAATTGGTGTTAACATCTTTGCACCAGAGGCATTACTGCAAAGAAGAAGTGTGATTCGATCCTTTGCCGCTTAAAAACCACTTGCAGTTTTCTCCGATTTCGCAATGAATGTTCGGCTGGGCATCTTTTTCCAGAATAACCCAGTCTCATCTTCATTAAATACTTGATCTGGGCAATATCCACCATCATCAATGATGTCCGCTAATACTTTGCGATAATTCATGGCAGCTGTTTCTCTCTTTTTTAAATTATAATCTCTATGCTTATGCTTACCGTCCATGATTCCTCTAGGCCTAAACTATTCTTAATCGTAAAAAAAAGGACTATCAGAAATTTCAGATAACAATACACGACCAAGCTAAGATTCATAGTCACGTGACAAGCGTTCATAGAAATCATTCATATCGATAGACTTTGTCATTTACAATATCGAGTTTCCCATACATATCCATATCGTTTTCACGGAGTTCTATTTTTTATTTTCTCTAATATATGCAAATATAAAGAAATTTTACTCATTTTTATCTTTCTGATAATTATTTTGAACTTCAGAACTAAAATATATTTAATGAGAAGTGTTTTAAGAAAAATACTTTTAAAGTTTCATTGACGGAATTCATTCAATAACTTGCCCACAGTATCTATATTCCTCCGTGTTTAAAATATTGATAGGAACGGCCACGATATAAATCGATGTTTCTGTGCTACTTGGGTTGCGCAGGGCCAGGTTTACCTTTATACCTTTCAACTGTTATGTCTAAATTAATGAGTCGTTTAATATTGTATATTTCTTTAGAATAATCGCAAGCTGGGAGGATTACTAGGAATAGGGGTAAGAGTATTTTATTTCCATCCCTATGTCTATCATCGTTTTGTGTGTTTATTGGGACATTATTGTCCATAGAATCCTCCTTATTATTAGATGGTAAGGAAAGGAATTCATTATCCTCTTGATTGTTTTCATTATCACTGCTTTTATCATTAAATTTTTTAGAAGATCTGTTAAATTCTCCTGATAATCTTCGTTTAGGTTTCGTAATTCTCTTTTTGATATTATCAAGAAGGATTTTTGTGGGGTAGAATGGCTGATTGCCATTGGTTGAACTCTTGGGAGTTTCAGCCCTCTGATTCGCCAACTATCTCTTCGGTGGGCTGGGCTAAGAGTTTTGGTTAGGAATTGGGATTTTTGAAGCGGTATGCGTATTATCAATATTAAATTCTTTTAATTTATTTGTTATTAAGTTCATCGTGATAAGGCTATATATATAAAATATATAAGGCTAAAAATATAAAATAAAATAAAAGCTATAAAAAACGATATAAAATACTGATTACAATGGGAGGAGAAAATATGTACAGTTCTCTACGAAAATTTCTTTGAGAGTTCCCTGTCCGACAAGAGAAAGGTAGTCGCCGTGCTATATCTTGTATTATCCTTAATTAGGTCAAAATTGAAAATATCCTTATAGTCACAGGTGTTGCAATTTAAGGCATTCTTAAAAAATAAAGCACTCTGTTTGACTACTCTCGACTAAAGGACTCGGTTTCTATTTTGATTGACATTGTCCATTTTTAGGTCATCTCTAAGATAATTCATATGATTAAACTACGGAGCCCCAGTGATTTTCCTTTAAAAAAAGATCGAAAGTTATAAGCTTTTTTTTTGTCGTAGCACTCCACGCAGGTGCAGCATAACTAATAATGGGTCTGACACACTGCAAGTATAGTGTACGTTTTGTTTTTAATTTGAGTTTGGAATGATGACCAAGAATGGGTTTTAAAGTTTGGAATGTCCTTTCAGCTTTTCCTGTAACACTTTTAATATGTGATTTTCAATTTAGTTCTTAAAATATAGTAACTCCAAGATATTTTGTTTTATTTACATTGGGTACTTTTTCGCCGAAAAGGTGAACATCTGGGATTTCTGTACTCTTTTTTTCTGTGGTTTTTCTTGATTATAATTTCGGATTTCGATGCATTAATTGCAGTCTTCCAGGTAGAACACCACTTTTCAATTTTTAGTATCTGTTTATTCAGGTTTTGAACAGCTTTTGTTGCAGATAAGGATTTACTGATAATTGCTGTGTCGTCTGCATAGAATGCTGTGATATAATTTTCTTCAAATTTCGATGTGTTTCTAATCACTTTTTAACTCTTTCATAATCACTGGCAATCAAACAGGGTTTGATATTTTCAATCTTGGCTTTCTTAGTAGTGCATTGTTAGATTTCAATAGCATAATTTTTTTCTCAACTTAAATATTAATAGCATTTTTTTCTATAATATTAAGCAGGCTGGTGGCATAATACAAGGCGACATGTCCGGACTATAGGGTGGATCGTCCAACGTCTCCCACTTGAACTTGGCTAGTTCCATGTGTGTGTGACTCTGGAGACGTGTGAACGCGCGTTATCATGGAGCAGAACCACACCCTCCATAAGCAGCCCCGGTCTTGTTCTTAATGAACCTGCGTAGGCGTCGGAGTGTCTCACAGTACATCGAAGTTAATGGTTTTTCTGTGCTCGAGGAATTCCACAAGTAGCGAACTTTGAACGTCGAAAAAGACGGTGAGCAACACCTTGCCTGCTGACGGCACGGCTTTGAACTTTTTAGTAAGTAATTGAAAATGTTCTTGATATTTTTGGCACTTTTGATGTGATCTGTAGGTGTGATTCAGAATATTGTATCATCATTAGTTGATATAGTATCTTGAAATATCTCTTGGTAGCATCTTGTGTCGATTATTGGATTTCACAAATCATATCCAGCAGTAATTCTGTTTACAATCTATATTATATAAAACGCTAATACGTATGTATCAATAAAACCGATGATATTTCTTTTCTCGCGTTGGCAACAGTTTTCATTTTTAATTGATAGGCTTCGGCGCGCAAGAGCACGTAGTGAGCATCATATGTCTAATCGGGTGAATTCTCACCGAATTATCAAAAAAACTTCTCACAAAATTATCTTCATCGAAGCCGATGCTTTACATCCGGCGTTCAGTACTATTTCATATTGTTTTACAACACATGGTTTTAGCCCTCTGGTGGGTAAGACTTTAAAACAAAACTTACAGCAGTTATTTTTCTCAACAACTGAAATTTAGAATAGTGTGATTAAGAAAAATATGTGAACTGTTTGCAATTTCAAATTAATATTAAAATGCACAGGTTTAGAATTTTCTACAGTGAAAAGTTTTCGGAACTTCAGTGTTCAAAAAAGTATACAAAAGCTAGACGTTAAAAGCGTGTCCAATGAGAGAGTAAAGCGAGCATCGGATTGCGAAGCAATCAGAAATGAACTGCGAAAGCAGTTCCGGGGGTTGACTAGCGCCAGCGAGCAGGGGGCGAAGCCTCCTAGTCTCTTATTTTGGGATCCTAATCTACGGATTCCTCAATATTGACTTCTGCAGCATTAGCAAGAATTTCTTCATCTCCACTCAATACTATTTCTTCGTCGCTGCTGATGGTAATTTCTTCGATTGAACGAGGCATCAGTTTTAAAATCTCCTTTACTTACGACTTGGTTTTGCTTTGTTTTTGTTTCGTTTAAAATATGACTAGTATACGTTTACGACTGCTTAGTTCTGTCTGAAATGATAATAAAATCATTAAGCGTTTTTTGCTGCCTATCAGCACAGTAAAAAAAAAGACAAAAACGAGCCCTTTCACTCACAAAAACACTAGCACATTTTTTAAGATAAAACAAAAAACAGTTACGCAACTAATAAAAAATTCACTAAAAATGCAAACCCCATGAACCCCTTAATCCAATTTTTACTGATATGGATCTAAATTTTTTAAGGTAAAATAATAATAAAAACTTCAAGAAATAGCCTCCACTTCAATTTGCACTAAGCAGACTCCACCCTCTGAAAGAGTACATAGGTATTCAAATGAAGTAGAGACATTACCTCACTATAAACATACTTCATTGGCGCATGTATTACTCACCAGTTTATCAGTATCCAGCTCCTTTTCCTCATATTGCTGACAGGTCTACATACTTTAAATTAGATCATTTTCATTTCTCTATGCTTCACCTGCCCTCGGTTATCACACTAAGTACAGAGAATGACTGAACTAATTCATGAGTTTAACCTAAAAATTGAACTATATATCCAAGAATGTGCACGTGTGGGGCAGGTGATACCATGTGAAGAAGATGTTTGGTGTTTCACAAAAGAGAAGGTGAAGACAATATACTCAAAGATTAAAGAGGAGGAGACAGTGCCTAAAAATTTGTTACAGGAGATGCATTTATTGCTGTCTAACTTGAAAAAAGGTATGGACAATTGTCATATCAATCTACCTACTTGTTTTACACAACCGGTTAATCTAACTATTGATCAGGTCAAAATTGTCGTAGAACAACCCTAACTTTTGTAAAAGCTAACGAAAATTCCAGTGTGACTGCTTATAATTTAGGGTGTGTTTTGCATAACTTATATACACTGAGTGGCCAAATTATTATGACCACCTCCGAGTTTTATGCAAATGAGTTATTGCATCACAGCGTTGCCCCTAGAGGGCACGATAACCATAACACGGGAATGCTGGACAAGTGAGTCATCAGTTATACTGTGTTGCTTGCTCAGATATGGGAAAGAAAAGTGATTTAACTGAATTTCAACGTGGAATGATTGTGGGTTCGAGATGTGTCGGAACGTGCATCAGCAAAACGGCTGCACTTGTGAAGTAGAGCAGCAGTTGTTAATGTGTACAAAGAATGGACAATCGAGCAAAAAACCGGATCTCAACGTCAGACTTGTGGTCATCACAGGGTACTGAATGCTCGATCAGAGAGAAGGCTGGCCAGGGTTGTGCAGCGCAATAGGAGAGCAACAGTGCGACAAATTGCAAGTGATCTTAATCAAGGAGCAACTGTGAACGTCTCTGAACGTACTGTTCGACGCACATTGCGCCGTATAGGGTATGGAAGCAGACGACTGAAGGGGTGGTCATAATAATTTGGCCACTCAGTGTATACGGTACTGCATTTTGAAAAGAGAGAAAAAATTGCATATAAGCTGGAAGGCCTTTTTTAACCAAAATCATTTTCACTATAATGAACGTCAGGAAAGAAGCTTGAGAAGATTTTATGAACGTGTGAGTGTTTATCCAAAACTTGTACATTGTTGACTTTCATATTACGCACTGAATTCTAAGCTTTCGCAAATTTTCAATGCATCAGTCACATATCCAGAAGAGAAGCGGCACTTCATCTAGTGCATACGGTGGATTCTGCTGCTTACACCGGAAATCTGATAAGCTCCATCAACACGGAAAAGATACACGTAGATTACCTTGATTGTATGCTTGTTAGTAAAAATAGGTTTTACTGTGACATTAACATGATTCTCACCTAAATTCCACCCACATCATTTCTATAATATAGTAATGTAAAAACATGAGGCAGTCATCTCTCTTAACAGTTGCCAACTAATATTGGATAAGCAAAAAAAGAACTAAAAATAATAAAAACCGTTAAATAACGAAAATCTTTAAAAACGAAAAATAAAAATAAGAAAACGTGAAAAATAAACAAGCGGCTAGAAGCGGAGGTCAGGGTAGCTTCTGAGTGGCTGATAAAAATAAAAATAGTTACGCACTCACATTCGTATTGATTGAACGTGGGGTTTAATGGCACAAAGTCCAAATAAGGACATGCTGCGCCAAACGAACGGTTTTAAAATAAAGGTAAATGCATATTACAAATTTTCTTCATTAAACACTCACATTCGTAATCTCGCACCCCGAAAACGCATGCACTCAACTTAGTAATCTCGCTCCCAGTCTCATAATGAATTGTAACAAAAGTAAATTTAAATGTGTTAAATAATTAAATAGGCTCTTAATAGATTTTAATTAAATTATACTAAAAGAAGCTAACATATTATGAAATACAATGAAATATTTATTTCTTTTAGCCAAAGGGTAATTATTGTCAAAATAATGCTACATAAATTTCTTTTGTATGACATAATAATTTCACATAATTTAAACAAAATGTTTATGCTAAAATAATCAATTACACTGGAAAGTAAATACAAATAGAATGCCAAAAAAAATCAATCACAGAAACATAAATACTTAATTAAGTTGTTAAGATAGATGTTTCTTTTAAAGAAATTTTTTTGTTTATATATAATAATAACATAGTTTTTAATACTAATTGTGACATGTAGCAGTTATGGTGTATGTAAGCACTTACTAAAATTTAAGTTACCTCATGAAACAAGAACTGGCACAAACTATCCTACAAAATAAACATTCAATAAATTATTTTCAACTAAACATTTCATAATCAACTACACTGTTACTAAGAAATTAGCAGAACACATCGTGCTCTTCAACATCTATCCCGAACGGAGGCGAGGAGAATGCATGGCCTTCTAAATCTAGCGGTTTATGATAAGTTTTTGTAATCACTGGAAAGCTTGAGAGAGTTTGCAAGCGCTGTAAAAATGTTTCTGCTGCTATTAGCGAAGATTTTGACCAGTTCGGCTGAACACCGCCAAACATTAAGAGTTCCACGTATCGCCCCATCTCCAAAGGCAGCTGTGGAGACTGTGGGTCCAGCCGTACCGTTTCATTATGTGATTTGAAGTTATGGGGGCTGGAAAAATTTAAATTGTTGGTTTTCACCCGAGCCAAATAATTGCAAGATTCATGCAGAGCAAGGGTGAAAAGATCTGCTTTTATGTTAGCTGTACCTTCAGACCCAGCCAATCTTCCAGAGCACACCCATATGCCATCCAAAAGACGGCATCCACGCAAACCATCCATGGGGGCAAACTTCTTTATCGAATATATTTTCATTTCGGATAATTCGTTGCACAAATCCCAAGCATATGGGTCACTAGGTGTTCCAGGGCAGCACGCAATGCAGATAGCACTGGCGGTCTACGAAGGAAACTCCTAATAGAATCGTCATCGTCTTGAGAGATTGGCAATACTGTCTCATCTGCGCCATAGCATTGGATTGCTTTCATTATAAATGAAGACATTTTTTTATCAAAATATTCGTCAATTAACCTTATCCTCTCTTTTGGTAATAACAAAATTAACATTCAATAAATTATTTTCAAAAAAAACTTTTCAAAATCAACTACACTGTTACTAAGAAATTAGCAGAACACATCGTGCTCTTCAACATCTATCCAGAACGGAGGCGAGGGGAATACATGGCCTTCTAAATCTAGCGGTTTATGATCAGGTTTTGCAATCACTGGAAAGCTTGAGAGAGTTTGCAAGCGTTGTAAAAAAGTTTCTGCTGCTTTTAGCGAAGATTTTGACCAGTTCGGCTGAACATCGCCAAACATTAGGAGTTCCACGTATCGCCCCATCTCAAAAGGCAGCTGTGGAGACTGTGGGTCCAGCCGTACCGTTTCATCATGTGATTTGAAGTTATTGGGGCTGGAAAAATTTAAATTGTTGGTTTTCACCCGAGCCAAATAATTGCAAGATTCATGCAAAGCAAGGGTGAAAAGATCTGCTTCGTTGTTAGCTTTACCTTCAGACCCAGCCAATCTTCCAGAGCACACCCATATGCCATCCAAAAGACAGCATCCACGCAAACCTTCCAAGGGGGCAAACTTCTTTATCGAATACATTTTCATTTTGTATAATTCGTTGCACAAATCCCAAGCATATGGGTCACTAGGAGGTGTTCCAGGGCAGCACGCAATGCAGATAGCACTGGTGGTCTACGAAGTAAATTCCTAATAGAATCGTCTTGAGAGATTGGCAATACTGTCTCATCAGCTCCATAGCATTGGCTTGCTTTCATTATAAATGAAGACATTTCGTTATCAAAATATTCGTCAGTTGTCCTTATCCTCTCTTTTGGTACTTCATTCATTGAGCCTCATATCTTGCATAAAGTAGATTAATATCCATCTTTGTAAAGTGTACTAAGACCTGAAGATGCGTTCTCTTGGTTGTGTCTTGCTTCAGACATTGAGTTTGACATGATCAGGTTTTGCAATCGCTGTAAAAATGTTTCTGCTGCTTTTAGCGAAGATTTGGACCAGTTCAGCTGAACACCGCCAAACATTAAGAGTTCCATGCATCGCCCCATTTCCAAAGGCAGCTGTGGAGACTGTGGGTCTAGCCGTACCGTTTCATCATGTGATTTGAAGTTATGGGGACTGGAAAAATTTAAATTGTTGGTTTTCACCCGAGCCAAATAATTGCAAGATTCATGCAGAGCAAGGATGAAAAGATCTGCTTCGTTGTTAGCTGTATCTTTAGACCCATCCAATCTTCCAGAGCCCACCCATAAGCCATCCAAAAGACAGCATCCTGGGGGCAAACTTCTTTATCGAATACATTTTCATTTTGGATAATTCGTTGCACAAATCCCAAGCATATGGGTCACTAGGAAGTGTTCCAGGGCAGCACGCAATGCAGATAGCACTGGTGGTCTACGAAGTAAATTCCTAATAGAATCGTCTTGAGAGATTGGCAATACTGTCTCATCAGCTCCATAGCATTGGCTTGCTTTCATTATAAATGAAGACATTTCGTTATCAAAATATTCGTCAGTTGTCCTTATCCTCTCTTTTGGTACTTCATTCATTGAGCCTCATATCTTGCATAAAGTAGATTAATATCCATCTTTGTAAAGTGTACTAAGACCTGAAGATGCGTTCTCTTGGTTGTGTCTTGCTTCAGACATTGAGTTTGACATGATCAGGTTTTGCAATCGCTGTAAAAATGTTTCTGCTGCTTTTAGCGAAGATTTGGACCAGTTCAGCTGAACACCGCCAAACATTAAGAGTTCCATGCATCGCCCCATTTCCAAAGGCAGCTGTGGAGACTGTGGGTCTAGCCGTACCGTTTCATCATGTGATTTGAAGTTATGGGGACTGGAAAAATTTAAATTGTTGGTTTTCACCCGAGCCAAATANTTGCCCAATTTGAAGCAAAATTTAATGTTAATTCTTTGCTCCATTTCACTTCGACAACAGGAATTTAAGAGCTCCGTTTTAATGCGCTTTTCCACGAGAACCATTCACTTCAGAATGGCGCCGATTGCACTGCACATGCGCAAGAGAACACTCTTCAATATGCAATCATTAGCGCCATCTTCCGGCTTTTCTTTCTCCTACAGTTACGTCAGTCCTGGAAATTAATAGCCGGACCTTGTAGTATGGTATTAAGGAATGGTACCGTAGCGAATGGCATTGCAAGGTAATGTTTAAAAAATAAATCTAATTAAATGGAAAAACAAATTAAACTGATATTGACCACTGATATTGCAGTTTCATTCTATATGCAGTCATTCTGGCAGCGCTGCACATGAAGATATCTAAAGGAGTCAGGTCCATAATTGCCTCTAGTGCTCTGGTAGAGGCTGTGGACATTGCGCCTGTGATACACAAGCGGGCCTGGCAATTGCTGTGTACATCCAAAACATCATTTTCGATTGTAGACCCCAGTTTTTACCAAGCATGCGTCTGCACATCATTATGCATTTTTTGCTTGGTTGCTTTTGTAGTCAACATGTTTATTCTAGGTGAGCTTTTGGTCAAGGATTAAGCCTAAAAATTTCTCCTCGGAGGCAATATTGATTTCAACGTCAAAAAGTTTTGGGTTAAAAAAGCCTTCCCTTTTTATTTTACGAGTGAATGGTACTAGATTCCTCTCCCTGCACCATTTGCTTACATAACTTAGAGCGTTTTGCATTGAGCATGGTATTACAAGCATCAAACCTTTCATTTAAAGGTAGCTCATTCAAATGAAATTGTATGGGCAAGGTGTTTTTGCAGGATTTATAAACTGCTGATCCATCAGTACTAAAAGTTACTGATAGATCATTTCTGTAAATCCCATTTTCGACGAATTTCTGAAATCCAGTTCCATCATTTAAACCCGATAAAACTCCATTTTTCAGATACTTAGAATGTAGAAAACTTTTCTTCTTGATTTCGAGAAGCTGTTGCAATTCAGGGGCCACTGGTATGGTCAAAAAAAGTTACCATCATTTAATGATTTCGTGGAAAAGACTTCAGTGCACACATCACAAATTTTTATGGTTATTATCATTAATAAGTACGTCTCCAATAGAAGTTAAGCTATTTTTGCAATAAAAATGAAATTTATATTGCAAATTTAGAGAAAAAAAAGAAGGAAAATCTCAGGTCCGTTAATTTGGTTAATAAGTTCAATGAGGTCCACAATTGCATTATTGGTTAAATCGTGCCTAATTGCATAGTGGAAACTGTTGTAACCGTTTATTATAAGGCATGGGAGATGTATTTAGGATGATTGACAATGATAGCACTAATATTGATAACTTATAACATAACAATAACTTTATTAACAATACGTACATAGAACACATCAACAAAAGAACATACTGGAAATCGAAACTGAAACATATAATGTAAACACAGTTGCAGTTACATCACAACCGCCAGTGGAATTACACGGAAGATTCCAACAGTCTCCCCCACTTAATTAGAATTGAAATAACAGTTAATTGAAAACATTAGCTACTTAAAAATTGAATATGTTAAATATATAATTGAAAAATACACTTAATTGAAAATACTTAAAACAGATTTGAAATATGCTTATGACATTACGAAGTCCCTAAAGCGTGTAGGTAATTGTCTCTTTCTTTTTGGTTTTGTCACAACGTCCTGTTTGGGATTTCTGGAATACTAGGCTGAGTAGGTGAGGAGATCTTAGATGGTTTAGGAATGTCAAAAGACTGGGTTGGGCCAAAAGTCACGCACTTTTTTTTCGCTGGAATTAATATTGATCTTAATTGGTTTATGTGTCTCTTTAATTGCCGACCTGAGTCTAGTAAAATCAAATAATGACGTGTACCATACTTTTTCACGACTTTGCCAAACTGCCATACTTTATGGTTATTTATGAACAACCTCACCTGAACTCTCTCCCCCACTGAAAAAGATCTTACAGGAGTACTGGAAACTGTTGATGGTGTTGGATGATAAGGAAAGATTGAGTTTAAACGTTTGCGAATTTTTCTATGTAAGTATAATTGAGCAGGTGACTGTCCACAAGCTAGAGGTGTTGCTCTATAACGGAATAATATGTTTTGAACTTTACTTGGGATTGAGGATTTTTCAAGAAAAGAAGCTTTTAACTTTTGCTTTAAGGTTTGGACGTTTCGCTCTGCAAGGCCATTGGTGGCAGGATGTCCTGGAGCGATGATTTTTTGAAATGTTCCTCGATTAGAACAATAAGAATAGAATTCTTCACTTTGAAATATTGAAGCATTATCAGATACAATAACCTGTGGATGGCCATGAAAAGAAAAAAAATTCTATCAAAAGGATAGTTTTTGAACTAGTTGGGGCATCTTTAATGACTTCCGCCCATTTGGACTTAGCATCAACACACACCAAAAAATAGTAATTTTCAAATGGACCTGCAGAATCTATATTAATTCTGTCCCAGTTATCTGCTGGAGATTCCCATGGATGGACAGATACCTTTGGAGGATTTGTCAATGCTTCACATCCTTTGACTAAATTCTCAATGTCACGATCAATGGCAGGCCAATAAACATACTGCCTTGCCGGTTGCTTCATGTTAATTATTCCTAGATGAGTTTCGTGAAGTTCCTTTAGTATGTTTGAACGTAAGCTTTTTGGAATAACTACTCTTTCTCTTCGAAAAAGTATGCCATCAAACAATGTAATTTCTGAATCTTCAGAGTTGCTGTTCAGCCTTTCAATTATTTCGCTGAGTTCTGGATCTTTCTTTGTTTCAGACTGGATTGTTAAAGATGTTATTTTTTCACTTGAAATCTGGAAAATGTTAACAATGCTTCAAATTTTCAAGATTTGGAGTCACTGTTTACAATTGCGTTTAAACTCAAATCAACTTGGCTGACATTGTTGATTGGGGTCTCTTCCGAATCACTCAGAACTGATTCATGATCAGAGAAAGAAAGTCCATCAGATGAGATAAATATCACTAAATGTAGACATTCTATCAGATTCATTGTCTTGCGATAGGTTTATATTGCGATTCGATGTTGTAGCGCAATTAAGTTGTTTTGTATATCTCCAATTAGTTGTTTTCGTAATTGCGGAACTACATAAATAACTTTTATACCTTTTCTTCTAGGTGGAGCCATGTATAAAATATAGCAAAGCAAAATAACAATAGAAAAAACAATTAAAAATTAACAAAAAATAGCAAAAGCCGAATAAAAAATTAACAAAACGATTAAGGAAAAACAATTAACGAGGATTAAACAATAGCAATTAAAAAATAATAGTCAACAATGAGAGAAGATGTATTAAAATTGCAAATCAGCGTCAAAGAAAAAATTAAATAGCTCGGATCACAAAAACAAAACAATGTCTTCCGCTTAAGTGAAGATTAGTTGTTCCCATTTTGCAGCTTTTTCACCCAATGAAGAACAATGGTGGAGTCTGTACAATAAAAGCATTCGCTTATTTTACAGTTTATTTTGTGCATGATATACTGAATGGGAGCAGTAATAGGGAGTAGACTCACTAACTCTAAACTAGGCAAGGTCATTTTTTTTCAATGGTGAAACACGTGATTTAGATATAATGAATGATGCTTTTATTTTGTTTGATGTAATGTATCCAAGATAGATAACTGCCCCCATAAGCTTTCACACTGCTATCGCAAAAACAATGGAGTTGAATGTTAGATATCTCACTGAAACTAGGATTTCCATAATAGTACCTTTCGATATCGTTTAAATTAACTAAATCTTCACACCATCTTTTCAGCTGGTACTTAATATCTAACGGTAAGGGATCATCCCATTCCAATCCGGCTCTCCAACGTTCTTGCATAAGGATTTTAGAAGTAACAGTGAATGACTTAACTAATCCGATTGGGTCGTATTCCCTACAAATTATTTGTAGCATCATTCTCTTAGTGATTTCCTGTTTAGAGTTCAATATGTTGAATCCTGGGATTGGAATTCTTATTAAATCGTTTCTATTGTCCCAAATATAACCTAAAATCTTGCAGCAACCTGATGAAGATTTAATTTCAGTGGTTACTTCCAGATCCCACTTTTGCTGCAAACAAGATGAGTTTGTTTTCCACTTCCTCAAATTGAAACTACCTTTCTGCATAATCGTTTTCATGTCTCTTCGTATTTCAATGGCCTCAATTTCACTATTAGTTCCACTAGGAGGTCATCGACATACATATGGTTTTCAATTAATTCACTAATTTCACAGGAAGTTCTTCTTTACTACTTTGAGCATGATGCTTAAGCATTGCTGCTAACAAAAATGGACCCAATTTTCACCAAAAATCACACGAGTCATTCGCAAAATCTTATATTATTTTTGTTCGCCTATTTCACCTTTAATCCAAAGAAATCTAACTGCTTCTCGATCTGCTTTTGAAAGCAATATTTGGGTAGAAGCCTGCTCAATTTCAGCCGATATTGCGATTTCATGCCTGTACTACAAATCTGTGAAGTCCTGAAAATCTCATCCTCTAAAGCAAGAAGTCTTTCCATCAAGCTTGGAACGATTGTATGACGCTAGACCTTCACATGTCCGTCCATTATATGCTCGCGTGCGCTCAATCATACGAACATTTACGACGTATCAACACAATCAGTAGATCACCTTCTCATACCCCCCTGGATCATTGCACCATATCAGTTTTATTTCCCTTTTATGTTGTACAGTAAATCTAACGTTGCATCCATCATTTATCAACAAATATTCAATTCTCATCATCACCAATATTTTGAGTATGCGCCTGTATATACTGACGGATCAAAAGCGGCGAGGCACGTAGGCTGTGGTGTCATCATCGCTGATGATGATTATAGCTACAAGATCCCACAGGGTTCCTATACTATTTTGAGAAAACAATATCCTGACTTTTGCAGGTTTTTTCTGACCTTTAACAATAAAATTCCTGACCCGCCGTTTCCCACTCCAACAAAACTTTTAACATTGCAGTTTCAATTAGTAATAATATGCTACTTAGTCATAAGTATCATAGATTGAATAGGATAAACACTTATATATTAAAGTGGAATTGCGTAATAGCACTTTATATCCCAAATTAAATATTCAGAAAACTTTTGAAGCATATTTTTAATTATCATGATTAGATTAAACTTTTAGTGTGTTTTTGTAGTTAGATACGAAAACTATTTAAATAAAAAGATCAAGAAAATCTGTTGGATTATGGAAACATTATTTTATTTAATGTTAAGTGGAACCAAAAGCATGATTGTCGTCGGGATATAAAGGGTTAATCAAATCTGCGAGATATGTATCAGTATCCTCAAGTAATATTTACTCTTAAAACATACTAGAACGTTTGTTACATTAAGTTATTAAATTTTAAAAATCACCAATTCACTTCAAACTGACTTTTCTTTTAAAAGATAATATTGAAATATAAAGGGGAAAAAAGTCAAGAAAAGTTAAATATATATAAATAAAAATTCAGACAGAAAAATTATGCAATTTGTGAGAAAAATTTTATCATAAATATCTCTTTTTCTTCAGTATTTTTAAATTTATTTCTGCAATACTGTAAGCTTCCGGAGAAACTCGGGGACTCCTATGTTATACAATATTTTTCAACATATTTTGTTGTTTGACAATTTCTGAATCAAGAACATCCAGTTCTGTTGCAGCCGTTTCCGTCAATTTAGATTTTCTTAATTTCAAATCATCTATCTTTTCTTTTATTCGTTTTCATTCTCTTCGTTTTTTTTTTTTTTTTTTTTTTTTTTTTTTTTTTTTTTGCTTCTAATGCATGTCTCCATCTTGTTCTAGATCCTTCTACAGTATCTAGCATTTTTTCATTAATGTCTATGTTTTTTATTCATACACACGCCTTTGTGAAATAATAGTCTTCATTGAGGTTTTCAACCAATAAGCTTTTATTGATTGAAAACCCCCTTCGACTGTTGCGTTACCATGAGAGAGGATAAGAACAATTTTTATAACCTCCCACAAATGTTCAATTTTTTTTCTCCGTGCAAATAATTCGTAATAATTTGTAATAATAATCTCTGTTGCTGTGGATTAAAATCTAAGAAACTCTTTTGCTCTTCTTTTCTTTTTTTTAGGCAGCCTCACAAATCAGTAAAAATTCCTTTTTTGCTTTTTCTGTTGTTTTTTCAGCTACGCAGTTATTAACATGGAAAATTTCCAGACAGGTATCCATCCTTTGTTGAGAAATGGATGGATGTTGAATGATCAATTCTGGAACTAAACTTGAAATGCCACGTGTCATACTACTATACAACAATGAACTTTCTTCGAGTATTTTTTCGATCGTCGTCAGAAGGAATTTTCGACATTCTAACTTGAAATATCCCTTTTCTTTCTCACAAATTTTTATCATGTTCAGATATTTACTTGCTGCAAAACCTATATTCACATTATTAACACTTAATAGATTGTCATTGCTTGTTAAGTCAATACTTGCTATTTTTTTTGCAGTTGTAGCATTGTCTATAACCGACTTTTTTACACATCGCCGCAAAAGATTTTGTGTTAGTTCCAATATACTGGAATATAAGTATGGACCAGGGCTGCCATTGGATAAAAACAAGAAAAATAGTTGCTTTAGTTACATTATATATGTAAAATAGTCTGCAAGATATATATAAAAGGTTCCCAAATTGTATCATCCTCGTAGCATAATTTTAATTATTTGTGCTGTAATAGTATAAAATCCAGATAATATGCAGTTAAATTTTCACATTTTATAAAAAATTTACATTTATTTGGGTATAGTATAAACAGAGCTCTGCTGAAGGAACTGCTATAAAAAACTTCCAAACATTTTAAATTTTTTTCTTTATGAGGCATAAAGCTTCAGATATCATGTAAGAAACAATAGTTGTAATTAAAAAAAAACTAGGGACTAAAAATTTTAGGCATTATAAAAAAAAAATGATACAGTAAGGCTAAAAAAATTAATACTTGAAAGTAAGATAAAAATCTAGCATATAATATACAAAATTTGCATTCTTAAATAGTTTTAAACAATATGAGTGCAAATAAATTAAAACGAAGAATTTTATGATTGAGAATGAAGTGGGAAAAAACGCACACAAGGTAGTATAAAATGTGAAAATTATTATTTTTTAAACATTTTCTTGGGGCTTTTAGTATAGAAATCTATTAAATTTGTTTTCCTTTTTTGAACAAGTTTATTAATTTTAACCCATTCAGTTTCATGTTCTCTCTCAGTTACTCTTAATTTTTCAGCAGCTTCCAATAATTCTTGAGCAATTCTTGTTTGAACACTATCATTTTTTTAATAAATGCTCATTTAATAAATGCTTAAATGCTCATTTCCTTCTTTTAGTAAAGAATCTGCTGACGACTGTATCTCTTGATGTTTCTCCATTAAAACTTGAGCCTTTTTTTTTTCAAGACTGTTAATCCCTTCTTTCTTTCTCTCAACTTCTTCTTTTACTGCGGCTTCTTTCAGCTCTCTTTCTTTAGCCTTTTTCTGTTCTTCTAAATATGCAAAATATGAATTACCGGCACTATAGGTTAAGCTTAAAAGTTTTTTTGTGAAACATTTCTGAACATTTTTAAATTTTTCTGTACTTCTGAAACATTTTTAAATTTTTGTATACCATCTTTTATATTAAGCCTAACATTTAACATTATTTTCTCAGACATTGATGCTTTCTCTTGAGTAAGTACCCTGGATGATATAGAAAAACATCTCTATATCGCTATTGCCGTGAGATAAAGCCAGACAAGCTTTAACAAAAAGTCCTAGAGTAGGATATTTAACTTTTCCTGTTGAATCTTTTGCATAGATAATATCTCTCCGAAAATGATCTATTCGTAGTTTATTTGTTCCAGGATTGGCAGATAATAGTTGAGACTGCAAAATGAGCCATTCATCTCTGATTTGCAGATCGTCACTACCAAGAAAGGTAAGAGACTTTGCGATTTGACTAGCGTAATTCATGCTTTTTGGTTGGGCAATTACTTCTGGTTGAAAACATTAAAAATAAAATAAAATTTTCCAGAATCCATACAAGTTTTCTTGATTATAATTGAAAGCAGCACGATAGTGTTTCCGCATATTATGCCTGAAATTAATTTTTCATTGTCTTTAATTTGTTTGCTACAGTATATCTTTGATGGGTAATAGCTGGTTATCCGAAATAACTTTATGAATATCAATTTCATTTGTTTTACAAATGCGACCAGCAATTTTTTTAATAGTTCACTATATAAAATGTGAATTAGTGGTTCTGATTTCTGAAAAGTCTTCAAAAAAGGTTCAAATGAGGCTTTCAGTTAAAAACATAAGTTCAACCTTAATGTCAATATATTTTAGAGATTCAGATATGTGTTTATATTTTGGACACTTCATTAGTGACTTGTTCTTTAAAGGAATAAATTTGAAGAAGTGTTCTTCAACGGCTTGCCATCCAGATCCAAGGGTAAGCCACCCTGTTGAAGAGTGTTTAATAAAGCAATTCTTTTCTAAGCACAATTTTTGTTGGATTGAAGAAAAATCCTCCCATCGTGCTGGATACTTTTAAAAAAACTATAAATATCAGCAATTAATTCTTTACCAACTTCCCCAAAACCTTTCAATACGCATTATGTATTATGTGCAAATTGCATGTACCAATATCGATTAGTCCTTTATTTCTTTCCTGTATTAAATTTTGTTTCATCTTTTTCCGAATTTTTGCATTTACATTTGGACCGTCAGATCCCAACATTAGTAACTTATTCAGTGAAAGCCCAGATTCATGTAAAGCATTCGCTATTTGTTTTTTAATATCATTGGCTGTAGCATGTCCAATAAAAACAGTTTTTAGATGACGACATACTATTTCTTGATTGTCTTCCGACCAAAACCTCAATGCAAACTGTAACTCTTTGTGATTTGAATTATTGGTAGTTTCGTCATATAATAATGAATATGGTGATGTTTTCACATCAGCAATTAAATTGTCATGGAAGTAAGGACCGAGAGCCTCTGTTATTAGGTAACTTAGTTTTGTTTTACCTAAACAAAATTTTTCAGGCACAGCATCCGGAAACATGGCACTGAAAATTTCTTTTAAATCATCACAAGCAAATAGAGAGAAATTACTTTGCACTGACTTCAGCACCCATATGATTACTGCTCTCGCAGAAGACTCTTGTCTACTAAATAAACTTAATTGTTTCAAGCTATTTGGTGGAGTGCTAAGTGTTGATAACGATGCTGATAAAGTAGTGATATGCTTTGATAAAGATATGTTTAATCTTGAAGATGACAAGCCAGATCCTGATGTAGATTATACTGATTTATGAGGTATTACTGAGGAGCAAATAAAATTTCCAGACTCTTTGGGCAGCAATACCAATTTTTGTACACAAAGCTTTACTGAAGCATTTTTAATATGCATTTCAGTATTTGTATGTTGAGTCAGTGCAGAAAAAACTTTTTTTCCACACAAGATGTTTTTACTACAAATGAAGCAGAACACTTCTGTTTCAGTCTTTTTCCTTGAACCACTCACAGGGTTGCCACAGCAAAAAAGGAGCAAAAATAGTTGCTTTTAGTAACCTCAAGCGGGAAAATAGTTGCCTGAACAGGGACAAAAATAGTAGCCAAATAACTAAAATTATAGCTTGTCATATACTATGAATACTATGCTCCATTAAAAAAAAAAGTCTTGCACAAATATAAAAGGTATACATATTGGAAAATAGGTACCTAAATAAAATTCAAATTACAATAAAATATTAATAGAAGGAAAAAACAATTAAAAAGAACAAAACTGCCCCTCAGAGAGAAAATTTAACAAGTACTTTATTAAATCTAATGAAAATTTAAATTTTTGGCTTTTTGGACATAAATGATTGTATAAGAGTTTGCTTTCTTTTATTAACAATTTAGTTTATTTTTTGTTCATTTGTTTCATGCTCTTTTTTTGTCGTATTTACAGACTACCTTCATTATGCCTTGTACAAGTCTAATTGCTTGCATATCTTTTAGACTTCTTCAAGCCTTTCATTCGCTTCTTCTGACAACTTGTCAGCTGTCTCTATATTCCGTATAGTTTAGCAGTGTCTCAAATTTTCCCTTGATAAAAATACTGTATTCATTCCCCTCTGGCACAACAATCGAGTCCAGTTTTTTTGAGAGTGAAATTTTATTCTATTCACAGTCATTTCAATATTGTTATCTCTTACAACATTGAAGGTAAGGTTCTTAGGAGAGAATATTCTCCTCTTTTTCTTTCCACTCTTGATCTTGAGGTCCCTAAAAGATATAAATTCGCTTGTAAAATAAGTGGCAAATCTGAAGGATTCGTCCTCTTCTGGGGTCTCAATAGCTTACCAGTGAAGAGATTCGGGTGGAATTCCTTAATTCACAAGTTTTTCCCCACCTGTGCAGGGGTTTATGACAGCAGATAGTTGGTCGGCTTTCTTCCTCTTCACCAAGATTCTTTTCTTCTCCCTGGATCTCTTCTGGGCTTTTCTTATTCTGTCTGAATCCGATATGATGGGCTCGTTCCCTCCATCAATTACAACGTCGGAAACTAACCCATACACATTAGTGTAGCGCAATCTTTGATTACGCGAGCGTTCCAGAGGAGGGAACTTCCTTTGTGTTGACTGTCGAAGGTCTGGTCCATCCTCCTTTCTACACTTCTTCGCNGCATATTTGAGGTCACCCCCAGGAACCATTAAGATTAACACTTAGTTCGTGAAAATCCGATCATTAGAACGAAAATTATTCAGGATGATATCTTTTTTTTTTTGCCGACTGTACTTCAATCGTATTAAAAAAAAACTTTTTATTGCATCATTATAGTTTATTTAGTTAGTTAAGAGCAGTTTTATTGCCTTTAAAATTAATTCGTACAATAATAAAAAACTATATGGTTTATATTATAAAGAATAATATAAATTGTTTAAATGCTGCAATCAAAAAAAAATTTTCAAGCACAATATACAGGTATAAGACAAAATAATAGGAACTCCTGTGAAAAAATGAAACTATTTTATTAATAAGGAGTTGGGCCACCTTTGACCTGAATGACAGTTTGCGTTCGACGTGGGATTGACAAATAAAGGTCTTGAACAAAGACCTTTATTTTCATTGGAATTTGCAGCCATTCCTCTTGCAGGGCTGTCTCGAGTTTAGAGAGTGTGCGTGGAGGAGGAAACTGAACACGGACTTTTTTCTTGTACACCCAGTCTATTTCTCAATTTTGACCAAACCAGTCCACAACTAGAAAACACTCGTTCCAATGATGCAGAGCTAGCTGGACAATTGCTTAGAGCAACCATAAAGTTGCAAAAATCTATCATATCTCTATCATTAGTGCGCATTTCAACCAATTTCCTCCACTGTGATGCACTGAATTTTTTTTTTATTACAGCGTTAAACGTGCTAGGAGGAAATATTTCCTGTTCTTTTAATTTGTAGATCATGAGGGGAATCAACCATTTTGGGTGTTCTGTTTCTGACCTCTCCTCAGCTTTCTGTAACATATCAGAGGTTAATCTTTTTCCTGTATATTTAGGATCCATAATGTTTGCTAAATAATGAATTGGAAGAAGAGCTTGGCCTATCCTTTTATCAACTTGTTTTTTATAAGCGCAAAGATTTTCACCATTAAATGCATCGAGCCAAAGCTCAACAGCAGTAGATATATTGGTTTTTTCTGCCTGCATCAGATTCAATACTTCGCTCAGTTCCGATAATTGTTTTTGCATGTTCAATGCTTCTTTATATGTTGCAACATTGTCTAAAATCCGTATAATGTTTGTTGGATTTTCTACTACGGCTTCAGTAGATATTTCTACAAACTTATGGTAATTCTTAATCTATGTATCAATACAATGAATTTGAGAATTCCAACGCGTAGCATTAGGCAACTGTGGCATTAGACCACCCTTCTCTTTACTAAAACCATGGGTCTGATGAGTATTGCGAAAGAATTTTTGAACCTCTACCACATGTTTGATAACATCCTTGTTTGTGATCTCATCCGCGAGGAGATTAATATAGTGTGCAGAGCACCCATATGTAACAATACCCTTGTGTTTTTCTTCAATAAGATGCCTAAGTTTTACCATTTTATTTTCATTGTCGGTACATATCGCAAAAACCTATAAGTCCAAATTATTCTCACAATGTTCTATATCTTTTTCTGCTAATTCAGCACAATATTCTGATGTTTTTTTTTGTTACTTTCACAATCAACTGCATTTAAAAGAAATGAAGAGTTACCTGTATGGACACATGTTGCAAGTACTGCATCCCTGTTTACATTTGATCATCCATCTAATAATAAAGTAACACTCGCAACACTTTGCATTTCTTTCTTAATTTCAGCTTCAATATTCTCATGCACTTCATCTAACAGTTTTCCTCCTAAATCCGTGCGAGTAGGCCGAGAGTAACCTGGTCTCATTGCTGTCACCATTTCTTTAAATTCCATAGTCGTGGCAGCATTGAAAGCAATGTTATTTGCATAAAAGAATTTTGCAATTTTCAAATCCAAATTATTCTTTTGACTATCTGTTGTACTTACAGAATAATCATTCATTATACGTTGTCTCTTAGCTCTACTAAATCCTCCCCCCTTCAGTTTCAGGAGGAGTACGTATTGGTATTCCACTTGTAGATGACTCAACAGCAGCAGCTAACAAATTGTTTACAGTTTCTGCACGTACATTCTTATGATTTTTAGAGATCTTTTCAAACACTTATTTAGATGAGCTCTTATTCTTTCAATTTTTGCACTTATTTCTGTGTGTTACAGTAATTGCATGTGCATTTTCCTTTATTCTCAAAGTTTTTAGTAACCTCCAACCATTCTGGAGCACTTCTTCTACCACCTCTATTAGACATTTTATCACAATCAATTCAAGCACAATCACACTACACTAAATTCAACACAAGGACCAAATAAAATTTAGTAACAAGTTTAATAGAGAACTATCAAGTATCTGGTACAGTATTTTATCTGCTGCCCAAGTACAACTGACAGAATTTCATGTGAAATGGGCAATAACTGGTAACCCCCACTCCTACAGCTAGAAGATGATTCACAAAACTGGTTCCTTTTCAATGGTCAACAGATAAATTTTTACCACCCCTCTATTCTATTCTAAGTTTTCAGAAAGGAGGTTGTACCCCCCTTTCCCCCATTATGAAAGACAGATGTGTGTGAAGAATGATCTTGTGGGATTTGATTTTGTATGATTAGTTATTGCCTTTGACCAGCCTCCCTTTTATTATGGAAAACATGTGTTTGGNAGATCTTTTCAAGCACTTATTTAGATGAGCTCTTATTCTTTCAATTTTTGCACTTATTTCTGTGTTACAGTAATTGCATGTGCATTTTCCTTTATTCTCAAAGTTTTTAGTAACCTCCAACCATTCTGGAGCACTTCTTCTACCACCTCCATTAGACATTTTATCACAATCAATTGAAGCACAATCACACTACACTTAATTCAACACAAGGACCAAATAAAATTTAGTAACAAGTTTAATAGAGAACTATCAAGTATCTGGTACAGTATTTTATCTGCTGCTCAAGTACAACTGACAGAATTTCATGTGAAATGTGCAATAACTGGTAGCCACCCCCCTCCTGCAGCTAGAAGATGATTCTCAAAACTGGTTCCTTTTCAATGGTCAATAGATAAATTTTTACCACCCCTCTTCTCTATTCTAAATTTGCAGAAAGAAGGTTGTACCCCCCTTTCCCCCATTATGAAAACAGATGTGTCTGAAGAAGAAGACCTTGTGGGATTTGATTTTGTATGATTAGTCATTGCCTTTGACCAGCCTCCCTTTGATTATGGAAAACATGTATTTGGAGACTGGAGAGTCACCTTGCTGGCTATATTTGACTGTATGGCCATTGATTGGTCAGTTCCTTTGATTTGCTTCCTATGCAAACAAAGAAAAAATTTCCTCAAATATTTTTTAAGATTAAAATATAAATAAAAAGTAATCCAGTGTTAAAATAAGTTTCAAATGTGTGATGTATGTCAATGAGTACATATAACATTTTGTATCATGATGTCAGAAGGAACTTTTTTCAGACTTGTGCACCAATTTATTTGTATTAATTACACTTTAATTGCCTATATGTTAAATCAATTCATCAAATTAAAATTAAACTTAATTATTAATATAAGCTTAAGGTACTTACCCCTGCCCTCTCTTTCGAAAGAAAAAAAAACAATAAAACATGAAAAGCCCAATAAAACCCAGAAAAACCGCCCGGTTTGGGTTTTTTGCAACCCTGCACAAGTTGGTCTCAATATGGGCCCTATATGAACATGCTCCGAGGGACCAATAATGAGATGTCTAGATTTTTTATTATTGGTCCTATGCAGTGTCAATATTAGCCTATATAGGTCTTATATTGGCTGAATAATGATTATTAAATATCGGGGTGAATGTGAATTCTATATGGGGCCAATATTGGCCCTTTGAACCCTTATTCAGCCAAGATTCGTGAATATTGGTCCAATGAGGGCCAAAGTTATTTTGCTGCTAGGGATATTTTATTTAATTTTTTTTGTTTATATAATGTATTTTATATTGCCTTTTAACCTAAAACTGATTGCGTTAATATCAAAAAGCAAACAAATATTAGTTTTATCCTCTAGTACAGGCAAAATATAAAATGATTTGTATGTGTTAATCAGTTTGTATGCAAGGTGGATCTTAAGCACTTAAATCTGGGTATTTTTATATACATAAACTTAAAAAGTTTTAAAGGAGTAAAATAATAATTTTGTAAAAAAAAAAAAGGAAAAATGTTGGTAAGCAAAAATTAATTTCAAATAAAGAAAAAACAATAGTAAAATATCAATGAGTAATAAGTAAATTAACATTTTATTCATTCCTAACTACGAAACCAATTATTTTGAATCACTTAAATGTAACTTTTATTCATAAGATAAAAATGTTTGAGAATATTTGTTTCAAATTGTAATTTTTTTTTAAAAAGTTCTTTCAGAACTTAGGCTTAACACATTCTTAAATGAAATGATTTTCATTAAAATAATCTTGACAACTATGTACGATGATGCATTGCAAAAATATAATATAGTATTTCAAACTTAACCAAGAACTGCTTCACTATTTTAATCAGAAATGAAACTTCTATTAATCTGAATTTTCGAAACATGTGTTAACTACAAATAAAATAATAAACAAAAATTAAAATAAATATCAAATTGCTTATTTTAAAAAGTATATAAAAAGCATTCTAAAACCATTATTTTCAATTGGGTATAATATGAAAAAAACACAACTACTTCGATTTAGTAGGAACAGCATATGACGCAATGCTAAACGAATGGAATTTAGTTGCTGTTTATTTAGTTACTGTTATTAGTAGTTGTTGTTATTTATTTTAGTTGTTGTTGTTTATTTAGTTGTATTTAGTTTCAATAACTTTTCTTTATAATGCAATAAAATCTGGCGAGCAGCTATTTAAACGATCGAACACTTCGTTTGTTTATTTGTGGCTTGAAGTTAGGCTCGCAGAAAATGCCGTTCATGGGTTAAATTTAGTAGGAACAACACAACCTGTGACGTAGGCTATATTATACCCAATTGTTATTTTCAATATTTTTTAGAACAGGCTTTTTTTTTCGAAAATTAATCGCTTAATTTCAATTTAAAGTACATTACATGTAATTTAAAAAAAAAAGTTAACGAATAATGAAAATTTAACAAATTGAAATGGAGTTCAAAAAATTTAATTATGAAAATTGTATTAAAAAATGACGTGGAAGGATCCAGTTTTTCCTCATTCATTTCCATATTGTTTTGGTTGTTATCAGCATAAAATTAATAAAAGTCGTAAAGGTATTGTTTTCCGATACATATTTTTGTATCCCTAATATAAAGTTACTAGGAGGCTCCGCCCCCTGCTCGCCAACCCCCGAGAATTGCTACGCAATCCTATGTGGTTCACGCCGTGAACCATGGCTCGCTGCGCTCGCTCGCCAATGAACACAATGTTCTAGCACAAAGACATA
>NC_092213.1:11385945-11399179 GCF_043381705.1 Parasteatoda tepidariorum
TAATTTTGCCGACCCACAAGGTTTACGTACACTTACATCACCTACGACGTTTTATTTCTAAAATTTGCATACAAATAATCTTTCTACTGAATTACGTGCATATTATACTGCAATTTCATGGCTATCTTATACTTTGTTGGGGAGCTGTGGCCGAAAAACCACTTGTTCCTTAAGTTTTGCACACCAGTGTATGTGTCAAAGGTTTATAGTCTGACAGTCATAAGATAAGCTCTCTTTCAGAGATTTTGGGAGGATGGATCATTAATATTATGAAGGGTATTGTGAGGCTGAAAATTTTGAATACACTTTCGCCTGAAGAGAAGGATGGCTCAAAATTTTTCAAATCGTATGTGACAAAAAGCAATGTCAAAATTTTATGTGATTATGTACCAAAATACTTCAAAAAATGATTTTTTTAAACAATAACTTTGACATATCTTTCAAACAATTGGATCAATCTTCTTGTGATAACTAGCATTAGTAAATTAAACTGTAACTAATGAAAGAAAAAACCTTAGATTTATATTGCAAATAGTTCTGCTTGAACTATTCATTTGGGGAAACTTTCATTTTGGAACAAATTAATGAACTTTGTCTTATTTCTAAAATTTCAATTGATATCATGTATTACATGTATATTTTATGGAAAAGAAAGACTTGAAATAATGATAAGGAAAAAAATATTAGGCAAAATTTATTAAAATAGTTCAGAGATCATTGCAAAAATTTTACTGTACTAATATTTTGTTGAGTTGCTAAAGATAAGGAGTTGTATTTAAGCTACCCAGGCAAATATGCCCATACGCAGAGAAATTTGATGCCTCGCCGTTACGAAAGAACCCGCAAAGTATTTGAGGCCAAGCAGAAGGTGGACTCTCAGGCACAAGGCCCCAAGCCACGCTCGAAAAGGAGCACCACAAGTCGCGCCGGATGGCAAGGAAGGGAAACACATTGCGCGATGAGGCCGGGTGGAAGCGGATACGTCGAGTCTCGGCACCAGCCTGGATCGACAGCAGTCGAGCGGCCACCAGGAACTCCAATCACTCTCTGACCAGAAGGCCCGCAAGGCCTCCTGCACCAGAACCATACTTTATTAAAAACATTAAATTTCTAAAAACAATTTAAAACGCATTTCAAGATATTAAATGTTGAGCGAAGCTCAAAAATTGATATTGCATGAGTCGCAGGAGTATGCCCAATGCCTTACAAAACAGGAGTGGGTGACTTAAGTTCTGTATATCGTTCGTTTCTGAATCATGGTCTTTGCCCATTGGCTCGAAGGACAGCCTTGATGCGTGACGCTGTGGTTGGTTTTATGCCCTAAATAATACTTCGAGTTTGCCTCAACGGAGTTGATGCATGAACTCTTTTCTTTGCATTCACTCTTTCTGTGCCCACTCGAGCAGCAATTGGCGCGTGTTTCCTCGTACTGGCAATGCTTTGCTGAGTGCCCGAGCCTATTGCATCTATAGCAGCGCAAGGGCCTGAGGTATTCTTTGACTGGCCTGACAAGGGCCTGAGGTATTCTTTCTTTGATTTGTGCCAGCAGAGGCTGACGCTACCCTTTCTGACAATTTTGCCGAAAGAACTAGGGTCAAGACGAACTACTCAATGAACGCCTTTTTTAGATTTGATTGAGAACAAAGCCTCCACCTCTTTCTCGTTAATCTCTTCTAACCTGGGAGACTAATAGAGAGATTAATGAGAAAGAGGTGGAGGCTTTGTTCTCAATGAAATCTAAAAGCTTAAGTTGCTTAAGATAAACTTTTTTTTAATTAAAGCAAAGATCTTTCTATAAAATTAGATTCAGCATCTTTAAAAATACAAAAGTTGTAATTGCTGCTTTCGTAAAATATATTATAACTTTCTTTAGTTAACGTTACATTCATGTAAAAAAATTTTATTACAAATTGCATTCATAGATAGAAATAATTTAATCCTTATTTATTTTAATTTAATAAATTGTTAAATTAAAATTCTTCAAAAAAGTAGTATTTTAATTCTTATCTTAAATAAAATATATCTATGTATGTGAATGAAATTTAAGACAAATATCGAATTTTATATGTACCAAAAAAATTTTTTATCGAAGTTCAGGATTTACGGTTCAGTGTATATATTCATTGAATAGTATATCACTATATAGGTTAAATCCACTATAATAAATAAATCCCCCTACATGAAGAATTGTCTAACTAAAATCAAGGTTAATAACATTGAATCAAAATAAATTTAAGTTTTCTTATCGCATCATAATTAGGTAATACCTCAATCAAAAGAATTTATCACTATTTCAAGATCTTGTGCTATGGTATGGCACGTGCGTGTTTTAAAATTAAAAGTAACGCATGCAATATTTCTAAATTGAATGAGAGAAAATAATCAAATTATTCATCTAGGAAATAAAGGAAAAAAGCTTAAAGTAAAGGAAGTTTAATGTACAATAAAATAGATATTTCACATAATTAAAAGCTTACATTGTAAAAATAAGGCAATTCAGATTGGCATGAGAGAGAATGAAAACGCGTGCTCTCTCCACGCGAATCAGTTAGGAATTAAGTATGAGTATGTTTCTAACTGGTTTACCCGGGTAGATTTTCATCACTTCCTTTCATTTGGAAAAGAATCGGTGGTTGCCGAGACACACCACGAATGGGTCCCCGTTTAATATAGAACATAACCTGGTAATGTAGATCATGCACTACTCGAAAATGAATGGTGTTTCTACACTAGGGAGCTCTGCAGGCTCCTGACTGTCTATACTTCCGGATGCGTTTTGACGCCATTTTGCTCACAACGTGATCGTTGTGTTTTGAGACTCCCTTGGTCTCGTTCCAATATTCGCACCGGTGACATTGGTTACACGAAAGCGAACTGGTCACGTGACCTCAGTTCTCACCGGAACGATCGGTGCGGTCATTTCAGTTACTGTTGGTTTCGCTTTCGTGCTGTGAAGTTGTTGTTTTGATCTCGTTTGTTTTGATTTTCGTTAAGATGGAGAGAGCTCAACTGAAATTATTTCTTGCTTCCTCACTTAAGAGAGCTGTCAAGTAGACTCTATAACAAAAAAATCGACGCACCAAGAAGGAGTTGTCCGATTGAAACGAAAATTGGCGGATAGGAAGACAATGTACAGAATAGTAAATGTTTAATATTTCAGAACGATTGAATAATTTATTGCAGAGTTACAGTAACAAGTTCGATAAGGTGTTGACCCGCCTCTAACCTGGATACAAGCTGCCACACGGCGTGGCATAGACCGATAAAGCTCCCGGATGGTCTCTTGCGGTATTTCCTGCCAAATTCGATCCAATTATCGAACGAGGTCATCAACATTCCGTGCCAGATGCAATCGCCTTCCCATCATATCACAGACATGCTCGATGGGAGAGAGATCTGGTGATCTGGCAGGCCAAGGAAGAGTTTGACAAGCTTGCAGACAGTTCATAGCAACACGTGACGTATGTGTCTGGCATTGTCCTACTGAAAAACCAGCCCAAGGCGCTGCAAAAGGAACGGTAGCAAAACAGGTCTTAGGATGTCGTCGACGTACCGCTGTGCAGTAAGTGTACCTCTAATGACGACCAAAGGGGTCCGGTTGTCAAAGGAAATGACACCCCAGACAACAATGCCTTGTTGAGAGCCGGTGTGGCGTACAATAGTGAAGGCAGGATTCCCCCTCTGCCCTTTGCGTCTCCAAACAAGTCTTCGATGATCGTCAGGACACAGTTGGAGGCGGTATTCCTCTCTAAAGACTATACGTCCCCAGTCGGCATCATTCCAGCCATATCTGTTCAAAACATTCATGCATAGGAAATTTCAAAGCAATCGGATCATTGCTTCTTGGTGCGTCGATTTTTTTGTTATAGAGTGTATTATGTTTGGGGATGATGATATTGATGAAGAGAATGACTTTTCGTCTCTATTGTTATTATCGGAGACACGGAAACAAAATAAACGTGTCTGTATTAAAAATTATGTGGAGGTTGTTATCTGGAAGTATAATGATAAAGATTTCAAATCTCACTTTCGAATGAATCGATCGACATTTGAGGTCTTGTTAAATTTGGTAAACCAGAAAGAAAATCTAATCCCTAGTAGACTATGCATATCAAAGGAGAAGATGCTTTTGTCAGTGATTTGGTTGTTGGCTAATCAAGAATGTTTTCGGTCAGTTAACATTTCATTAATAGTTTTGAATGCCCTTTTTTTCTCCATTATTTTGTCTCTTTTTTTATTATTGCAGTACTCTCCGCTCCCTTGATGTAAGAAATGTATTTATTTTTTTTTCAAATATACTAGAGCACACTGTGTTTTTCCACTTGCTCTCATGACGTTTTTAGTATAAAATATCTGATATAAGTTTAGTTCTTATTGTGCTATTAATATAGCTTTTATTTTAAAATGTAATATATTATTTTTTAAATATTTTGAATGGGTTATAACTATTTAATTTAAATGGCCGTACTTTATTTTAGGTCAGTTGCTGATCGCTTTGACTTAACTAAGTCATCTTTGTCTCCATGTCTGCTTAAAGTATCTCGGATCTTAGAAAAGAGATTGCACCAAGTGTGATTGCCTAGCCAGACCCTAGCATTGCGGAGGCGCAATTTCAAGCCATTCGTGGGTTTCCTGGAATCGTTGGTGCTATTGATGGATCACACATTTCCGTCAAAGCCCCTAGAGAACAGCCTGAAAAATATATCAACGGGTAAAGCCAACACAGTATCATTCTTCAAGCTGTGTGTACGGTGAATCTTAGATTTACTCATGTTTCTTGTTCCTTTCCAGGATCTGTCCCCGATGCTAGGGTATTCAGAAATTCTGAGGTTTACAACCAGATGATGGGAAATCCTTCCTTTTTCCCAAATCACACTCATCTTATTGGGAATGCAGCTTATCCTCTCAGCGTAAACATGATGGTACCTTACAAGAATGATGGTCATCTTGGTAGGCGCTAGACAAACTACAATGAGAGGCTGTCATCTAGCCGTGCCTGCATTGAGCGTGCATTTGGTCAACTGAAAGGATGGTTTAGGAGATTAATGTACTTTAATGTAGAAAGAATTGAATATTTGCCTTTATATATTTTAGGTGCTTGCATGCTACATAACATCTGCATCAAGCAAGAAGATTTTGTTGAGGCTGCAAAAGATCCAAATGAACCTGACAAGCAGAGGGATGAAGATGAGGAACCGATTACAGCAGAACACAAGAGAGATTATATCTGTGGCACATTACCTTAAAATTTTAAACTGTAGGTGAATTTATATTTTGATTAGTTTTATACTATGATTTAACCTTTTATATTTAATTTTATTGGTTACTTTTTTAATGATATATTATGTTGTCTTCTTTAATCATTTATTTGTTCCTTTCTGTAGGTTAATTTCCTATTTTATGAGATTCACCGTTCTTGATGCGGTATGGCCAAAAATGGCTTTTGCGCCAAAAATACTTAACTAACATCACCTTTCTTGAGCTCTGGAATGTGGTAATTATTATATATAAGTTCTGTCCATGATTGAATTTCTTTTTTTATTTTCTTCAAGTAAAAAGACTCTGAAAGTTGCTTTTATAATCTCGTTGTGCATATTTTAAATATTCAAATATATTAGTTACATTTTACATGAATTAACTCTTTCTTGACGCATTTAGTTATAGTATTATATTAGTGTGCAATTCAATTCAATTTCATATTTTCAAACCACTTAAATATTATTTCTGCTAGCATTTAATTGCATATACTAATTTATTGCATTCTTCAGTGATTTCACTTTAACAATACTATTACATAAAAAAGTACATTCTTATTTTTTTTTTTGATCAAATTTTCACAAACTAAAAAGCAGCATTATTTGTTTGGCAGAGTAGACTTCACAATTCTAATTCATTTTAACTCTGCAAAGGGAAAACTGTGCAGGATTATTAATTTTAGAAAAAGTTAAAAATAAATGAAAAAATTATAAAAGCATTTAAGTTTGAACTATAAATACAATTTAATTATTTATTTAATTACAATTTTAATTATCAATAATTTATGCATATATCTGGATTACAATTATATAGAAATTTAATGTATCTAAAAAGTTAATATAAATGGGTGGGGGGCCTCTCCTAAAGGTCCCACCTTATCGTGATGGAGAGGATTATCGCTTCCATTTCTTAAATAATGAAACAGAATACTTTTTATCCACTTTTAATTATGCTCTTTGAATTTCTGCACACATTTAAGAAATGAAAGCTAACCAAGAGGACCTATTAGCTTCTAGCTTTTCACCCCCATCAGTAGATACATTTGAAAAGCAAATTAGCTAGATGTCTAAGGTGGCTGTTTAAAAATTATTCATATTGAAGTTTGTATGTAGTATTGTGAAATTTTCAAATTGATTATAAAAAAATATTTTCTTTTTCATATTTTTGGGTAAAAAACAAAAAATTTGGTCCTTCTATTAATATATCACTGTTTATAATACTATTCTTATAATGCACTTTAAAACTAGATTGTATTAGTTCTGTTATTTGTGAATGATTTAAAAAGTATTGTTTTGTTTCCTGATTAACTTATTGCTCTTTAACGTTATTATATTACATAATTTAAAATATGGCCTAAAATAGGCTACAATGAGCTTCCTGGCTGGAAGTGATACCCTCACATTATGTGGCTAGTAGAAGGTTTAATGTTTTACCTTCGGGGACCTGTAACCGAGGCCTCATTTTAAGTTTTTAATAAGGGTGCATTGAATGTCTTTTTAGTGTGTTAAAAATTTTACTTTAAGAGGAAATTATCATTGTATTATATATGTTTTGTTATTTATTAGCCATTTTAAGAATTATATCAGAACATCTAAATAACGCAAATATTCAAAGGTGAGGAATTTTAGAATTCTGTTTTTTATACATCATTTCACATATCAATAAGCAACGTATGAAACATAGCAATATTTATCTTGATCAGATCAATGTTATTGTTTTAAAATAATTTTTAAATACAGATATTAAAAGACACAAAAATTTGCGTTTGACTGAAAGCAATATTCCAACAAAATGTGTCTTTAATGCTTTACCTTCCTGTAAACCGAAGCTTATTCCTTTTAACCGTGTTTTTTGCCCCCAAATCTTTTAAAATATTTGAAGATTTGTTTGTCTAGACCAATAAAGAATTCAATAATTAAAAATCATTCTTTTTTAAAAAAAAAAAAGTTTACATCAAGGTTCAAATTTTAAAGACATGATCTTCTATATATATTATGATAAAATAATTATTTTTCAGATGAATACGACAAATATTAAATTTCACACAGAAAATTTGAAAAGAAAAAATTTTAATCCAACTTATTTACAAATTGTTCAACTATATTTAAAAAACGAGCTTGCTGGTCCATTCTCTCCTTGATTGATTGAATGTAGGGTTTAGTGGCACAAAGTCCAATTAAGGACATGCTGCGCCAGACAATACGGTAAAATTGCTCTAAAGCCTAAGTACATACGAAATTTGATTATAGCACAATCATAACTGATAAAACAGTGAATAAAACAAGATAAATGCTATGAAAATTAGATAAAAGGTATGAGTAAAATCAGATAAAAGTTTGAGTACAGTATAAAATGCACGAAGTGAGTAAAATGTACAAAATACTAAGATATTTGCAAATGTGTTTAAAATTGTAGATGTGTTAAAACTTTTATATGCTGTTAAAAATACCTACGGCACTTAAAAATGTTAGGATGGTGAGTATCATCTAACAAATCTTGCAAGCATAAAATAGTACTCCCAAAAAGCTTTAAGCGAAGTTGGTTAAAATATGATGAACTGTGAGAGGAACATTACACGTACTGCATTGAGGAGGAGGCTCTCCAAACAGTAGATAGAGGTGTGTTAACCGGGTGTGAGCGATTCGGAGTCTGGTTAGTTTTACATCAGCACTACGCAAGCGCAGCACTGGCAAATTATCTAAATCGAATTTAATGCTATGCAATTTATCAGTCTCTCCTTGTGTCTACGTTCTGTATCTTCCCGGTAAGATGTGAACCAAGATGGTTCACCATCCTGCTCCCTCTTTCGTTTCTGACTTTCATTTCTTTTACACTCATCCTCATGGATTGTTGGTATTGTAAATTCTGACTGGGAAGATGCGCTCGATACGGACTGGATTGCTGGGGAATCAGAAGAGATCCTCTAGCTCCTCATAATACTTACAGGTCTTGCGGTCATTGCCTGAAATGTTATTATAGTCTTTCACCGACCTGTATCCTTTCATAAGAGACTTCATTTTGTTGTCACGCTGCAAGTATGACAACCTATAACCTTCCTCCCCCATATCATTTGCAATATTTGTCCACGCTTGTTTTTTTCGATAAGAGGGGTTCGTAAATTTCTCTTTGTGGTTTTTATAGATGGACTCATGGGTCCAATTAAATAACCCTTATCAAATTGTTGGGAATCGTTTAGATTGCTTTCCTGGGTATCACACACTTCCTGTCCTACTCCCGTGCCTGACATCTGAGAGCTATCTGAAAGAGAAAAGAAAGAAAAAGCATTAATTTTTAAACATCATTAAAAAGTTTTATTATATATATATATATAAATAATATTTGCGTAGAGATCTTTATATTGGATGAATAAACGAAGAAACACGCTTCAAAGAAACTTTATTTCAAAAGATTTTAATGCTTTAATAATAGGTTTTCCTATGTTGCACAAATAACACACAAGATCTTATCAATTGTGGAAAATTGTTCATTATTTTTTTTAATCATAGAGATAGTTAGATTTGAGTTCAAGATCTTGTATGTTTTTATCTTCCTTATTGCTCTTTCAATATAGACTCTTACTTTTGACATATTTCTTGACAGACGAATCTCTTCAGCACTCAGCTGTCCTATTTTTAGTTGAGGCAGGAATAAACAATTTTACATTCCTGCTCAACAGCAAGTCGTCAATACGAAAACATCTGNAAATTTTGCACGGTTTGGCTTACTTTTGAAAGAGTTATCGCTATTTTTGTGATTTTTCCTTAATTTATGATAACCAGTGTAGTTGGAATATGTTTGTGCTTTTGCTGTAAAATTATGAGGTCTATAGAAATTTCACTACAGTCAATAATGCACCTCACATTTTCAAGAGAAACATCTTTGTAGGACTGGGGCAAATTCTTCAAGCAGATCTTTCGTGATGGCCATATAATCAATTTCCTCAAATTGACAGACAAAACGTCTATCTATAAGTGAAAAACTGTACTAACAGTTCCAACCCGTATATGAAAGCAGCAGGCTAAATCTTCATTTAGCAGCCCAAGTCGTAATTTCATTAACACTAATAAAAGCTGCTCACGCGGTTGTAAAGCAACTTTTATTTTCGGTTGCCACACAGATAAAATGAAAGTTAAAAGTGCGTATAGCACGTGTGTGCTTTAAAGTTAAGAATAACATGCTATATTTAAATTGTGTTATTAAAAATTATTTGATTTAGTTAATTACAAATAAAAATGGAGAATAAAAAGTTTAAGTTAAGGAAAAATTTAATGTACAATAAAAACATATAATGAAATCTTACATTGTAAAGAATGTAGATAATGATAAAGAAGGTTTGAGGAACGCGTTCTCTCTCCACGCGAGTCAGTTTGGAAGTGAGCATGAGGGGGGTTTTCAACCGGTTATGCCGGCTGGATTTACCTCACTTCAGTTAGTTTTGGAGTGGTCAGGATGGTTGCCGAGGCACACCACAGTACTCCCCCTTAGTACCAAAGGTACGAAGCAGTCTATAAAGTGATTACAAATATCTAGGATTAAACCTGACTTTTCTTCCAGGGCGAGTCATAACAGGTAAAGAGTCACCCTGCTCACATTGAACTTGTGGAGTTGAAACTGCTGGCGTTGAAACTCTTTCCTCTAGTACGGGGTCTGTTGAGTCTATGTTTGAAAGAAAAGCTGGTTTTAGACGGTCAATGCTTATGGTGGCTTCTTTCCCATTTTTCTTAATCGTGAGATGTTTTTCAGCTCTATGGAGAACTTCAAAAGGTCCATCATAAGGTGATGACAGTGCAGGTTTCAAGGTATCGATTCTTACGAACACATGGGAGCACGTTTCTAAAGCTCAATGTACGAAGCATGACGATTTTGAATGGCAGGACGCAGGTGTAGATTTTAGAGTTCTGAAGGTTTCTCTAAGTTTTGAAAGATAAGTTGAAGGATTACTTGGAGTATCGGAAGGAGGTTCAAAGAACTCTCCAGGTAAGACGACAGTTTGTCCATAGACCATCTCAACACAAGATGCATTGAGATCCTCCTTGAAGCAAGTTCGCAATCCTGGTAAAACTACTGGTGAAGATTCAGTCCATTTAGTGTTGTGGCATCGAAGAGCTTGTTTCAGAGAACGGTGGAACCGTTTGAAGAAGGATGGTAGGGGTTGTGCGGATTCGCTGTATTCAAAACATAGACTTTAGGCAGGAGAAGAGATGGGATTGAAATTGTCGGCCTTGGTCTGTAGTCAAGATGGCAGGAACACCAAACCGAGATACCCAATGAGCGACGAAGGCCTTGGATACTGTTTCCGCTGAGACGTCACTGAGAGGGATGGCCTCCGGCCACCTAGTGTAGCGATCAACACACGTCAGCAAATAGTTAAAGCCATCAGAGGGTGGAAGGGGGCCAACTAAGTCAATATGCACGTGCTGGAATCTCTCAGAAGGTAGGTTGAAAGGCTGNCACCTAGTGTAGCGATCAACACACGTCAGCAAATAGTTAAAACCATCAGAGGGTGGAAGGGGTCCAACTAATTCAATATGCACGTGCTGGAATCTCTCAGAAGGTAGGTTGAAAGGCTGTAATGGGCTTACAGTGTGTCTTTGTACCTTATTTCGTTGGCAAGATAGGCAGGAACGAGTCCATTCTGTTACGTCTTTCTACATGGACGGCCATATGAATCGATCTTGCACTAGACGCTTGGTAGCGCGTATACCAGGGTGCGACAAGCTGTGCAATGAGCAGAATACTTCATGTCGAAGTTTCTTGGGTATATAAGGACGAACTTTTTCCTTACTGACATCGCAGAAGATTTCAATATTTTTTCCCATTTTGAAAGGTTTTAAATCTATTGAATTATTATTAAAAGAGATTAAAATTTTTATTTCCTCATCAGTCTTTTGACAATCGGCTAAGTTTTTTAAGTCAGTTGTAGAAAGGTTAATTGCGTTTATTCTAGAAAGAGCATCTGCAACAGTGTTATCCGAACCGGAAATGTGTCTGATATCTGTGCTGAATTGTGCGATAAAGTCTAACTGCCGAAGTTGGCGTGGAGAACAAGATTCGGATTTTTTATTGAATGCGAAGATTAAAGGGCGATGATCAGTAAATATGATAAACTGTCGGGCTTCTAAAATATACCTAAAGTGTTTTATAGTACTGTAAATGGCTAATAACTCTCTATCATAAGTGCTGTAGTTTTTTTCTGTTGCGGTTAATTTACGAGAATGGAATGCTATTGGGCGGATGCCAGATGGTGTGTGGGATTGCAACACAGAACCTATGGCTGAATCAGATGCATCTACCATTATAAATTATGATTTGGAGAAAAATATGACAAAGTAGCAGAATTGGCTAAGATAAGTTTACATTTATTAAATGCTTCCACTGCGACATCGTTCCAAAGGATCAAAGTTTTATCATTTTTCTTGGAGTTTTTCAAAAAATCGTGTAATGGGGCTTGGGTTTGAGCTGCATTTGGTAAAAATCGCCGATAAAAATTAATCATTGCTAAAAATCTGCGAAGTTTCGCAATATTTTTTGGTTGGGGGTAATCAGTTATCGTTTTTACTTTTTCGGGTAAAGGCTTAACACCTGATTAAGCACCCTAAAAATGAAACTTGCAGTCTACCGAGAACACATTTTGAAGGGTTAAGTTTCAACCCGTGTTCTTCAAGTCTTGTGAAAATTTGTCTTAAATGTTCTCTGTGTTCATCTGCATTTTTGGATGCGATAAACAAATCGTCAAAATATGGGATACAAAAATTAAACCCTGACAAAACTTGATGTATATACCTTTGAAAAGTTTGACCAGCGTTTCTCAAGCAAAAGGGCATAAATACATATTCAAAGTGGCCAAATGGCGTTGTAACCGCTGTTTTTGGAATATCCCCAGGAAAAACAGGAATTTGGTGGTACACTCGGGTTAAATCTAGAGTTGTAAATATCGTCATGCCCTCGAATTGTTGCGTACAATCTTGGATATGTAGAACGGGATATCGGTCGGGGACGGTTATTGCATTAACACGACGATAATCCCCACATGGCCTCCAATCACCATTTGCTTTCTTTACCATGTGAAGCGGACTAGCCCAGGGGCTTTTTGATGGGCGAATAATTCCCTGTTCTAACAAATACTCAAATTCTTTCTTTGCTGCCTCAAGAATATCGGGTGAGAGTCTTCTGGGTTTGGCATAAACAGGTTGTCCGAGAGTCTCAATATGGTGATAAAACAGCGATTCGTGAGAGGAACATTACACGTACTGCATTGAAGAGGAGGCTCTCCAAACAGTAGATAGAGGTGTGTTAACCGGGTGTGACCGATTCGGAGTCTGGTTAGCTTTACATCAGCACTACGCAAGCGCAGCACTGGCAAATTATCTAAATCGAATTTAATGCTATGCAATTTACCATTCTCTCCTTGTGTCTACGTTCTGTATCTTGAAGTAAGATGTGAACCAAGATGGTTCACCATCCTGCTCCCTCTTTCGTTTCTGACTTTCATTTCTTTTACACTCATCCTCATGGATTGTTGGTATTGTAAATTCTGACTGGGAAGATGCGCTCGATACGGACTGGATTGCTGGGGAGTCAGAGAAGTGATCCTCTAGCTTCTCATAATACTTACAGGTCTTGCGGTCATTGCCTGAAATGTTATTATAGTCTTTCACCGACCTGTATCCTTTCATAAGAGACTTCATTTTGTTGTCACACTGCAAGTATGACAACCTATAACCTTACTCCCCCATATCATTTGCAATATTTGTCCACACTTGTTTTTTTCGATAAGAGGGGTTCGTAAATTTCTCTTTGTGGTTTTTGTAGATGGACTCATGGGTCCAATTAAATAACCCCTTATCAAACTGTTGGGAATGGTTTAGATTGCTTTCCTGGGTATCACACACTTCCTGTCCTACTTCCGTGCCTGACATCTGAGAGCTATCTGAAAGAGAAAAGAAAGAAAAAGCATTAACGGTCATCGGCACTGGTC
>NC_092213.1:11399695-11409293 GCF_043381705.1 Parasteatoda tepidariorum
GGAGTTAGACGGAAATAGAACTCATAAAATAAGTTTAAAATGTAGAGAAAACGTGGAAAAATTACAGAACAGAGAAAAAAGGGAGAGCGAAAAATATTAATAAAAACAATCCGAAAACGGGAAAAAAAAATTTATTTTCGGGATTAATTTTCATTTTATTGATCTTTATAATTTTTTTTCCCTCTTTTCGGATTTTTTTTATTATTATTTTTCTCTCTCCCTTTTTTCTCTGTTCTGTAATTTTTCGATGTTTTCTATGTAATTATCTATGATGTAATTAAAAATTTTCTATGATGTAATTAAAAATTTCTAAATAAAAACTTATTGTTTTTATTTAGTAATTTTTTTTAATAGCATTAGATACATAGGCATTGTGTCGTCAGATGGCCTATGGGGACATGCGCATCCTAATAATTTTTCTTCAATTCCCTTTTTTTAAAAATGCGAGTTCCCCTTCTCCAACGTACTTTTTTTCGAATTTCTGATCCAAAAAGCACAATATTTTTTATTGCTGAAAATTAATACATGTTCTATCCTAAATTTAAAAATGCAAAATATTTCACCAGTAAGCATTTTTTTGATTGACCAATTGGTGGTGAAATATGTGATGTTCCGTTCACTGTGATCTCCAGCTTTCCATACAATGCTCATAAGTTTTATCGTAAACAAATACACTGTGATGACATATTTATTAACTCCATTGCTTTAAAGTGCTTAACACAAATATCTGCATAACACAATTATTAAAATTAGGTAAAAGATATTTTAGAAAATAATTTAAATACTAAAGAAATAATTAACATTAATTAATTAATACTAATAATTAATTAAAAAATTAATGCAATGAAAACATTTTAATAGTTATGAATAATTTTAATACTAATGAAAGCTGTATTACAACAAATTAAGTTTTATAGTTTATAAGAGCTTAAATGCATCATAAGATTGTCACACATTTAAATATATTGAATGTATTTACGTATAGTGATTCATTTTAAATTAATTCAAATTCATTTTATATGAAGTCAAGAAATAAACAGAAACAATTTTAAGTAGGTGTTTCAGAGAGTCTCAATTTGAAGAGTTAAACATAATATTTTGCCTCATATACCAATGAAATGATTGCACTTGAGGTTTTTTTCCCCTCCTTTTTTTTAAAAATAATGATTAAGTATAAGAGAAGCCTTGTCACAAAAAATATTTATATTTTATTTTAATCATAAAAATTTAACAAGAATTTCACTAATAGAATGTGTAATCTCTACTTTGTAGAAATAATATTGAGTCATAATACGCTATTAAAATACTTATTTTATTGTGGTGTTTAGATATGCTTTAGTTAAATTTTATAACAGGAATTCAAACATTAACCTAAAAGCCTTAAGACATTGAAAGCCTTCTTATAACAACACAGGACAGGCAACCATCTGGTTTTATTCAAAATCCTGCCATGCAAACTGAACTTAAATATAGTGCAATTCTGTTATCACTATAAGACATTGATTCACATGCATGCTGAAGAAGATTAAGATTGCAAGGCTCAATACATTTGTGTGCTTTTCCCACATACTTCCTAGGATACCAACACATTTTCGTTATGCCAGATTGGCTCCCTGCTTCACATTTAAAAGTGCGAGACTTTAAATTTTTCGAAACATTTGAATTGGAACACAAACGACTACGGGATAGACTTCAATATCTACGCATAGATTTTATTTCGTTCTTCAACTCTGCCAAATCCGTAGACATTTGAGCTATTTTTTCCATAAGTGAATCTCTATTTACAACTTCATTACAACTTGAAGTTGCAGAAAAACTAGTTACTTCAGAAACCTTATCTGCCAAAGTTGACAAAGTGTCTAAACCTTCCGTACTAACACTTAAAATAGACTGAATAGATGAGGGTAAATGAGATAGCCAAATAGATTTAATAACCTCATTTGAAAAATTAGATCCTGCTAATTCTCGCATATGTCGCAACAAGGCAGACGGCTTAGAATCCCCCAATGCAAGGTCCTGAAGTAAAGTTTGAATTCTTTTACTCTCGGACAAGGAAAATTCTGCAATAAGTGTCTATCCTTCAGTATATCCTTCAGTGTAAGGCTTTTCCAAATTTGGGTTTCTAACCAAGTCTGCAATCATTTGCATAATATGCTGATCAAGAACAGAGATTAAACAGCAATACATAGTAAATTCTGAAGTAATCCCTGACAATTTAAAATGAGCCTCAATCTGCGTAAAATAGACTTGGATTATCAGTCCAAAATCCAGGTAAGCGAAGGTCAATTTTATGAATTTCAGTTTCAGTTCACGTTTCCTCTTTATCAGTCATTGTAACACAAAACTAAGCAACTAGTTAAAGATCCACATATGAAGATTTACGAACTAAACTAATTATATATATACATTAGAACAATTCAATAGCTAGAGGATATCTGGAAATATTCACAGTAAAAATAAATATTTACATAACTAAGAATGTATCAGAACCATAAATATTATACTAAGAATGCACTGCTACGGTTGGGTATCGAAATGAAAAGTTATTAACAGACAAGTGATAACAATTTTAAAAAATAACAAACAAAAAAAGGATAATGGCCGGGTAAAACAATATAGGAGTACATTTCTAGAGTCGTGTTGCAATTTGCAACCCAGAAGGAATATTAATTTCTAAAAGTCCGCATACATTACATACACATACATACATACACATACATTCTACAAAAAAAGACATACCTCTTCTCCATAGAAGTTATCCGTACCTTGGAAGAAATAAAACCACCAGTCCAAATGAAGGAGTCCAATTTTTTTTCCACTAACAATTTTCGTTTATTGAAGATTACGATCACAACATCTTAAAATTATCATACGAGGCACAACATCAAGAATATGGGTACTATTGGGTAGCTGGAGCGGGAGACCGAACCATCACAAACAGCATGCTCGTGCATCATGTTGAAGAGCAGTCAATCAAAAAAACTACTGGAAAGGGTTCAAGCAGAACACTTTTCAAAAAGGGAACAGCTGCAGATATTTTTGGAATTTTCTTTAAAATTAAACCAGCACTACAACAAAGCTAAAGAAATGGCCGTGAAGGAGTCCATCAATGGCGGTGTTCGACGCAAGGAATCCATCAATGGCGGTGTTCGACGCAAGGAATCCATCAATGGCGGTGTTAGACGCTATGTGAAATCCGAAACCCTTTCCTCAAATGAAGAGGGAAGTAAAAAAAGCTCCGCGAAGGAGTAAGTGTGCAAAAAAAAAAAAAAAACTGAATTCGAAATGCCCCGAGCGTCTCTTGCGCTCCTTTATTTATCCTCTTGCTTAAAGTTAAATTACTTATTTTTAGAAAGTTGAGATGTAATGACAATTATTTTTCGAACGTTACGGTTAAGAAGCACATCTCCGATCTAGTAAGGCACGCTGACATCAAAGATACCGGCAAACAGGTGTCTTTCTAAGAAAAAGGGTTGGGCGAAATTCAGGAATGTAAAACGTAACGTCAGGGGGAGAAAGTCCCCATTGCACTACAGATTAAGGGGCGAGAGGAATTATATCAGGAAATAAGGATTTGTAACAGGAATTAACAAAATTGTACCAAAATTAAATTAAACTTGTGACTTGATGTCACAGTATGCTTATTTAAATATTTTTTAATGTTCATTTAAGGAAGAATCCAAGGTACGGCAATAATGGCATGTAAATAATTTGACAGTAAATAATAGATTTTGTTTTTACCCATCTTTTTTAGGTTTGTAAAGAGTAGGTGCGTTGAAATCACCGTAGTCATTAAATGTAGAGAACATTTGATTTTTTTATTAAAAAAATTTGTTCCAAATTTACATTTCAGATGAACAACTCTCAAAACTTGGATGCTGTTAAAGAAATGAGCATTCATAGTAAAGGACATACATGTTCTTTTCTGGACTCATAAAGTTATTAAAATCCTTAAAAAAATTCCTCAATTTTAAAACTGTATTTAAAGCTTTTAAAAACTTTGAAAAACTGCTCTTTTTTTTTGTACTTCACACTTTCAGTTTCTTAAAGTATTCTTATTTTAGATTTTCTGCGAAATAAATGTCTGTTATTATAGAAGTGTCAAAAATATGAAAGTTGAAATTTCTGAAAAGTTTCCTCTCTCTCTTATAAGCTCTGATCTCTTTCCTCACACTAACCCTAATGATTTTTTTAACATGTTGCATGACAGGCAAGAATGAATGTTGAATGATAGATAAGAATTGTAAAAATCAAAGTGTTTGCAGCAAGCTCTGTAATATGCTTCCTCAGTGTTTGAAATGGATAAATTTTCATACTGGCTTTTAGAGAAAAGTTAATGTTATACAAATTAGAAAAAAGTCTGTCTTTAATTATATTTTCAACTATCTTGGTTATTTGGGGTAGCACAGATGTTGGTCTACAATTTGAAAAAATGCTTATTTTGCCTTTTTTTATTATTAGATTAACTATAGCAACTTTTAATTAACAAGGTTAAATAAACAATAGGATCTATTGGTTTATAAATGAAGAAGTTAAAAAGCCAATTTGTAACTTAATAGTTAGCTTTAGTTAATTAGTATGTTTGAGGCCATCCACTGGAACTATTATGTTCTGCACTTAACATGTGAAAATTGGAAGAAGTCTCTCCCCCTTTTTTTTAATTTTTTTTTTTTTTAGTATCCTGCATTTGTTTGTGGCTGCCTGCACATGTTGTCGTTTCTTCAGCGGCAGGTGTCTTCTGCAAACTCTCTAACATTTGAGGCTTGAGAAAAATATTTTTTCCTGTTGTAGGGAACAAAAGCTAGATTTTTAAAGTTGGATTTTTATTATTAGAGGATTTAGTTTATTAGAACTGAAGAGCATGATCACATGTCTATCTGACCCTTTATCTGTTTAAATTATTTATTATTAGTGGTAGGCAAACTTCAAAGTTCAAATTCCAATTTATAANAACCCGATCGAACATCTTTGGCACCATCTAGATCAAGAAGTAAGGAATAACCACATTACGGGAAGAGATTCTTTAGAATCTACATTGATTCATTCCTGGAATAATATTTCCTCAGATATTACCAAAAAGTTAGTAGAATCTATGCCACGAAGATTAGAAGCAGTCATTAAGGCCAATGGATTGCATACAAGATATTAAAAAGCAAATCACCGATAATGAAAAATGTTTTTATTTATTTCACTAATTGTGCTAATACTTTTTTTGCAAAAATATAATAATGTTTTTTTGTTTTAAATTCTGTAAAAGCAAGTGTGCTTTTTATTTTCACTTACTTTTGTTTTTACTATAATAAAGGTTAAGAAAATCCTAGTTTGGATTAGTTTGGTTATTTTATCTTGCAAGAATTTTAAATTAGCTTAGTGTGCTAATACTTTTTTTGTCAACTGTACAACAGAGAAGAGATGAAAAAAAAATTGAAACATAATATGCATTGTTGCATGCCAATGCATAGGACGGTGAGAAAACCCGTATTAACAAAATTCAGGCTCCATGAAGTAGACTGCGAGAATCATCTCCAAAGAAAATAACGTTAAGGAGGTAAAATGTATAAATAAGTGGTCTCACTCGATAAATGTGACAAAAATTTTTGAGATAAAAACATCAACTCAAATGATTCCTTGTAAGAAGGAATGAAAAATTAAATTGATTTGTTTGCTGCCAATTAGTATGAATAACATTATATAGATGCAAACAAACAAAAACAATCAGGCTACTAGTGTAGACTGACAATATTCCGAGCTTAAACGACTGAAGAAAAAAAATTTGTACAACAAAAACTTTGTACAACGATCCATTAATGTAAATTTGAAAAAAAATTAAAACCAATCGATAAATTGGTATTCCGAGTTAAAACGACAAACAAATTTTGTATACATCAAATGTGTACCCAAAAAAACAGTCATTAGTGAGAGCAATAAGTGCACCAAAAAAATTAACAAATCAAAATTGAGAGAAATTTAAAAAAAATTGCTAGAAAATTAACTTAAGGTAAAGGAAAAGCCTAGGCGAAAACATTAAACTTAACTTAGAAACTTAACAAAACTGCAAGAAACCTTAACACGCGAAAAAAAAAACAACAAATTAACTCCCACTTAACCTTGACAAAAAAATACCTAAAAAACAAAACAACTCAAGTCAAGGCCTTGACACATTGCTTACAAAAAGCATTACCTAAACAAATTGCTGAACAACAAAATACACATTACCAAATTCAGCATCAAAAATATTTTGTTAACAAAAAAATTACACAGAACATAACTCATAGCCAACTTTTGATAACATTAGGTGTACAATGTGATGTACATTTTTACATTTGAACTGTAACAACAAAAAAATGCAAAGAGTTTTCCACTCTGCAAAAATCAAGGAAATGTATGTAATAAAAGATTCATTTATGACATACTAGAAAAGCAAAAAAAATTACTGTACAGAACTACAGGGTCGAAAAAAAAAGGTTTGGCATTCGAAAACAGTATTAATTAATTAACAATTAAGTGGTTAAATAAATTTAAAAAAATACTAATATTAACAGGAAATATTAGTTCAAAAAAATTTTAAAGAGTTAGACACGAACAACCAACACCAAACACGAACCCATAGTCAAATTATTGGGAAGTCACTAAGAGAGGTAACTGCTCATCATCCACCATCAAAACAAATCAAAATTTGAATACCTCTTTCAATTAAAAATTACAATATTAAAAAAATTAAGTTACAGAAAAAAAAAATATACAAAGAATTGTAAATAAAATCACTGGTATTGCCTGACAAGTACTACAGGATCCCGATGTTCCGCGGATATGACGGCCAGCATCATATACACCGATACCCAAATAACACCCATCACACATATCAATGTTACATTCAAACAAATTTATTTAGAAAAATTATTTACTTCTTAAATTGTAAGGACAAGCCTTAGGGAGAGTCATATCACTATCAATTACACTAGGGGAGGTATCCAAAGAGGGATGAAAAAGCAAATTTTGCCTCCTATGAGGACATAGACGTAAACGGTCTATATGAACAGTTAGTTTAGGTGCATTTGTATTGTCCAAAAGTTGGATTACATAATCCACATCATTAAATTTTGACAAAATAGTAAAAGGACCATCAAATTTTGGTTTAAAAACATTAGTATGTTTTAAGTAAACAATATCACCAATATCAAGTGATCTTAACTTGTCTTTTGCAGTTTGTCTAGAATTTTGTTTGACTTGTGCCCGTACAGAATTATGGTATGCATTTTCATATGCAATATTAAGTTCATTTAAGGTATCTAATAAATAATGAGACTTATCCAAATGCAGTGGTTCAACACCAGTTTCAGAACAATCAAAAATTAAGGCCAAATTACGACCAAAATGAAGTAAATTAGGGGGGAATTTTGTTGAAGAGTGTGTTGATCCATTATATATATTCTGGTGAATTAATAAGCTGGGTGCAAATGATACACCTTTCTCATGTAAAGTTAAAACAGAAGACGTAATAGCTTGGTTAATACGTTCACTCATTCCATTGCTCTGAGGATGAGCTGCACTGCTATGGGCTAATTTTATGCGTAACTTTTTATTGATTAATTCAAAAACCCCAGCTTTAAACTGAGTACCTAGATCTGTTAATAGATATAACATCCTACCATAATGAGAAATATAATTCATTAAGTGTTTAGAAACAGTCTCAGAGGTTAAATTGACTAATTGATTTAAAATTAAATGTCTAGAAAAATATATCCACAATTTTTAATGGGTCCGACAATGTCCATTGAGACAAATTGTCCAGGTCTTTGAGGTAACCACATTGATTTTAAAGGAGCAGGCTTGCTCGCAGACTGTTTATGTATAATACATAATTCACAAGACTTAACATAATTACAGGTATCACTGTAACAACTTTTCCAAAAATATCTATTAGACACAAGCTCATACGCCTTTTGAATACCAGTATGAGACACATGACAAATTTTTAACACTTTAGATTTTAATGAATTTGGAACTACAATTCTGTGTTTATGAGGAAAAACCTCAGTGGCATACATTAATATACCATCATTTAAAAAGAAATGTTCAGTCTTAGATTGATTAATTAACGTGGGATTGTTTAAAAGAGAAATAATTTCCTGAATATTTTGATCTTTACATTGTTCCGATTTAAATGTGTCTAAAGAAATTTCAAGAGGGGAGTCATTATTAGTTAAAGCATGAATCACATGGTCTTCATTAATATCAGTGAAAGGTAAAATTAATTCAGAATCATTAACATTTAATTCAGCAGCATGTTAATTCAGAATCATTAACATGCTGCATCATTATCAAAATGATTTAATTTTACAAGATCTTTAATTTGGTTTAGAAACCACTCTACGTTCTGAGAATTTCCCGAAAATTCTGGTATCGAAAAATTAAATTTTGTGGCTTGCCTATTAGCCTCTATGTTATTTATGTTGTCAGGCATAATTATCGAATTAGAATAAGCTCTACTGCGGATGAGAATTGGGGTCATCTAATAAAAATATTGTGAATTGATAGTAACATTAACTGATTATCTTTAACAACATTACCATTTACCTATCAAAGAACAACATTTTGAAATAAGACATAAAATACAAAAATTTTACCATTACTACTAAATACCATATATTTTGCAAATATTATGAAACATTTCAACATTCAACCTTAAGAAAATTTGTTAGACCAAATATCACAATCAAAGTATTTATCAATTAAAAAATAACTGAATTCATGAATTTTTATCTTTTTTTTTTTTTTTTTTTTTGCAATATAAGTCATACACTAATAAAATCAACACCCCTCAACAAAATAATTTTAAAAATATCATTTAAATTATCAAACATGACCTATTTTAAAAGCATATGAAGCAAAATTTAGTTCACATAAAATTTTAAATAATAATTATTATTTTAACCAATTGCTGTGAAATTTGTATCCAAGCTATTTATGTAAACATCAATTTTATAGAATAAAAAGAATCTTATTTTAAATTGTTATATGAAAACTTATTTACCAACTCTTATCCAATTAATATTTATTATTTAATCAAAAATATTTATCTTAATCATCCTAATCAAAATAGTTATAAATTTAATCACTATTACAAAACAATTGTAATATTCAATTACAGAAATTATGACAAATAATTATTATTTACTCAACTTAAAAATTTATCTATTTGGTTATTATAATCAAATTAGTAAATAACCAAAACAAGATATTAATTAACTAATCAAAACTTAAAGTTTATTGAAAAATTTATTACATTGCATAATTTATTATTGTTTACTTGGTTATTATATTAAAAACTATTGAAATAAACAGTTCATTTCCTACTCCAACCTTAAAAAAGTTAATTGTATTAAACATTGAATAATAATATTTTACTTTACTCATATTAAACATTTAATTTGAAATAATACTTGTTCGCTGGTCAACAAAACATAATTAAGCATCAAAATACACCAACCACAACAACGTCAACGGAACCAAGTGCACTGTTACGGTTGGGTATCGAAATGAAAAGTTATTAACAGACAAGTAATAACAATTTTAAAAAAACAAAAAAAAGGATAAT
>NC_092213.1:11409793-11438814 GCF_043381705.1 Parasteatoda tepidariorum
TAAAACGTATTAAATTTTAGTGATTAGTTTTGAAAAGAACTGTTTTTTTTTTCTATTAGAAGAAATATAAAATGAGAAAATGTGGATGAATCTATTCAAAAATACAAATATAAACAAACTTAATATTTACAGTTAACAGTCACAGTTTATCTCTGATGCTATCAAAGCTTTTAAATATGAAACTGAAAATAAATTTAAATGAAATAAAAAGTACAGAATTAATTAAAACGACTGAAAACCAGGAGTAAAAACTTAGTTTTTATTTCAAAACACGTCAAAATTATCGTCTGCTCAAATTTCGATTTCTATAAAAAGTGTAATATCTCGGCAATGGTTGGTCGGATTGACAAAATGTTTGTTTTATTTTATAGGTAACATTTCAGAGATGATTTATTTGAAAAAAAAATTAAAATGGAAAATTTGCAGGTTTTTTCTTAATTTTAGGGTTCACCGTTCCCTTAAATCTATCTGGGCTGTGATTAGTAACATCTTCAAATGTTCTTTCTTGTAAGTAGATTTTTTTCACGGAGGAGGATGTTTTCTTTTTCGAGGATTTGTGTTTTTTTTCAAAGTATTCCATATCATCTAGTGTTATACTTGTTTGGGATGCTGCATCCACTAAAATTATGTTTGTATTGGTAGAAACAGGCAAGGAGCTGACATCAGGAGATTCATCTGACATCTGCCTTGATACTAAAGAAATAAATGTCTATAGGTAAAATAAAGTAATTTCTATCATAAAAACTAATAATAAAAAAGATTTTTATATTAAACCACTTGATTAAAAAAATTAAACCAAAATAATTTTTCTTATTTACTATTAAGAAAAATTTTATATATAATAAATATTCAAATTTTTAATGTAAAACACAAATTTCTTATTCTATATTTTTAAAAACTGAATTTTTTTTTTGAAAAAAAAAACAGAAAAAAACCTTCAAGTTAAAATCAAGGCTCTAAAGTTAATCTGAAAAAATATTAAAGCATATTAGAGTATCTCTATATATATTTCTCTTACACGGCTTTTTTGTGCATAACTTAAAAGACAATGTTTTGTCTCAAGATAATTGTAAAAAGATTATTCAAAACATAAATTGTTATAAGCATTCACAATCATAAATTGTTTAAAACATTCCTTTTGAAAGCTATCCTTCCATACACACCGGGCTATTACTTAAACTATTTCAAATATATATAGGCATGAAAAAAAATTACATGCACTTTATTGGATATTGATGATGATAAATAATATATTTACAAAAAGAAACATTTTATGTTATAAAAATTACCGTTGTCAACATTCTCTGAATCGAGTTAGGCACGGTTTTTACTCCGTTCATAGCGTTTCTGCCTTTTTTTTCTCCATCACTAGCAGCTTCTGGGTGAAATTTAAATATAGACGGCTCATAATCAGGATGTTGCAGATCATTTGATGGTTTCCCTAAAAAAAAAGTGTTGCTATTATTTTTTTTTAAAAATTATTATGAAAAATTATTATTTTAAAAAGTATGTTAGAAATGTCTTCAATACATGTTTGCCGCACCCCTCTACCATTAAAAAATGGTACCAGGCCATTGATGGCTCGCCAGGTTTTTCTGTACCAGCTATAAATGCCTTAAAAATGAAAGTGGCAGAGGCAAAAGCTGCGAAGAAGCCAATTATCTGTGGCATGATCACTGATGAGATGGCTATAAGGCGCCATGTTGAATGGGATGGCAAAAAATTTAGTGGCTATGTAGATTTTGGAACTAACATCAATGACGAAGATCAGTTCACGGAAGCTAAAGAGGCTTTCGTTTTCATGCTTAACTGCCTTAATGGAAACTGGAAGATACCGATTGTGTATTTTTTTATTGACGGATGTGAAAGGGCAAATCTCATTAAAAAGGGCATTGAATTTGTTTCTGATGTAGAAATTGAAATTGTCAGCTTGACATTTGACGTGCTAGTGTTAATTTGGCAACAGCCAAGAAACTTGGTGCCGATTTTGACTTGGCCAACCTCAAACCATTTTTTCCGCAACCTGTTACAGGCAAAAATATATTTGTTCTATTGGACCCTAGCCACATGTTGAAATTGATTCGTAATACTTTAGCTTCCAAAGAATCAATTTACCATCCTAGGGATGGTTTCATTTCCTGGAATCAAAAATTCTAGCTGAATTGCGAGAATTTAGAGGTTAGGGAGATTGCAAAATGAAGAAGGTTTGCTTGCTGCCACAAAATTTAAAAAGGTGCACATTGAATGGTACAGAGAAAAGATGAAGGTACGTCTTGCTGCTCAGACATTAAGTAACAGTGTTGCTGATGCTCTGAAGTACCTTGAAAAGGACCTTAAACATCCTGACTTTCAAGGATGCGGAGCCACTGTAAAATTTGTGAGGATTTTTAATAACCTCTTTGATAAGTTAAATTCTCGCAATTTAGCCAGTAAAGGTTTTAAGAGTCCTTTGACTCTTAAAAATGAAAAAGAATTCTCTGCCTTCATGGAGGAAGCAGAACTGTATATTGAAGAGCTGAGAACTGCTCCAGGTGGACCGCTGATTCTTGAGAGCAATCTCAGAACCTGTTTCTTCGGTTTTTTTTAATTTGTTTATATAGCGTGTCATCACTATATAATTATTTAATTAAGGAGCCTGGAGCTAAAATGTCTTTTTTAATGACATACAAGTTATCGCAAGACCACCTAGAAATGTTCTTCTCTGCCATCAGAAGCAAGGGTGGGTTTAATAATAACCCAACTTGCAAACAATTTACAGCTGCCTATGTAAGACCATTATGTCACACAGAGATCATAAGTAGTGGCAAAGAGAACTGTATGCCTTTAGACAGCAGTTCCATTTTGAATGCGTCATCTGCTGTGAATATTAACAGTAAACACATTAATGATGAGGAAAATTCTGACATAGAGGAAGAAGCTGATGATCCAGAAGTTCATTTAAATGAATATCTTTGTGATGTTACGTCACATATTGCTGGGTTTGTTAGCCGTAAGCTGCAGAAAAATGTCAAGTGTACTAATTGTACTTCAGTTTTGACACTGAAAGATGAAATATTACCACTCTTGCCTCATTCATCTAATAGCCCTTCTTCCCTTCCATTCAGCAATTACAAATTGACCCAACGAAAGAATAAGGGTGGGTTAGTTTTTCCATCCCTAGATGTTGTAAAAATTTGTAAGGTGGCTGAAAAAATTATCAGGATGATGCAACCTTCTGGGAGATTACATGTCAAGCATGTTGTGCAAAAACTTATTACTGGAAGCTTACGTTTCATCAGCTCAAATACAATGAATGGGGTTTTCAATGATTTGAATGAACACTCTTACGATCAAGGTCCATTGAATAACCACAAGATTTTGTTGATGAAGTCTGTTCTTTTTGATTATATTAAAATTCGCCTTTGCCACATTGGGAAGCTGAAAACTCAAGAGTTACAAAGGAATAAGTGCAGAAGCGTGAACACCAAATCTATTTTATTTAAAGGGCAGTAAGGAATTCATTAGCGCCTGTGTCAAATTTGGAAAAAGCTTCGACTTTGTATATATCTTAATTGTATTTACTTATGATTTTTGTATATCCAGATTACTTTTGTTTATATTAAATGTTATTAAAAATGCATTAACATCTATGTCAAATTTTTGTAAAACTTCAACTTATGTGTATATACTAATTTTGTATTTTGCAGAATTTATCAGTAAGTTGAAAGCATCCATTTTAAACCAGCTGTTAATTGTTTTTATTTGTTTTCTTAGGTGTTCCATTATTGAAAATGCCTTAAAACTTTTGTAAAATTTTAAATGCATTTATTCCATCTTTCTGAATTGAATTACATTAATTTGAATGTTTTGCCCCGTATATCAAATTTTATTCTTATATGCATGTTGTTTTGTGCACTCCAGTTGTTAAACCCGGCAAGGACACAAAAACCCAACCAATTACCGACCTATTGCTCTAACCAGTTGTCTGTGCAAACTACTTGAACGAATCATAAATAATAGATTAGTACATGTACTCGAATCTCGTAGCATTTTATCTCGCGGACAAAGTGGTTTTAGAAAATGTTATTCAACAATAGATAATATACTCATACTTGAAACAGAAATACGAGAAGCCTTTTTAAAGCGCCAACATTTAGTGGCTCGGCATGGAAAAGGCTTACGATCGCACTTGAAAGCACGGTATTTTAAAAGATCTTATCATGTACAATATAACCGGTAATATGTTTTATTTTATTCAAAATTTTCTAACAGACCGAACTCTTCAAGTTTTATTAGACCCAGTCATTCCTGATATTTTCGAACAGGAAGAAGGAGTTCCACAGGGCAGCGTCATAAGTGTGACACTGTTCCTTATTAAAATTAATGAAATATTATCTTGCTTACCACTAACAGTTGACGGCAGACTATTTGTGGATGATTTTCGCATTACGTGTAGAGCTTCGCATATGCGCACTATAGAGCACCAACTTCAACATGCTATAAATAAGGTTTTAAAATGAGCAGATTTAAATGGTTTTACTTTTTCACCCACTAAGACGTCTTGCTTTCACTTTTGTAGAAAAAGAGGTATGCATCCTAATCCAGAAATATTTTTTAACAATTCGCTTATTCCTGTCACAAATGAAGTCAAATTTTTAGGATTGATTTTAGACTCAAAACTGACATTTAAACGTCATACCCAGTACTTAAGAAAGACATGTGTGACAAAGTTAAACCTGCTAAAAGTTCTATCAAATTGTTCATGGGGAGCAGACACAAATTCAATGATCAAAATATACAGAAGTATCATCCGCTCGAAACTAGATTATGGTTCTGCGATTTACTCATCTGCCAGAAAATCCGTTTTACGTTACTTAGACACAGTTCATAATAGCTGCATGCGTATAGCAACTGGTGCTTTTCGCACTTCACCCATTAAAAGTTTGCAAGTAATAACTCAGGAAGCATCTCTCATCTCCCGATGAACTAAGCTTTCATTAAATTACTACTTTCATCTAATGAGTCATCCTAATCATCCCATGTTTGATAAGGTTTTCACACCTGATTATGAAGTTCTTTTTAACAATAGACCATCCTGTATTCCGACTTTTGAACTCAGGATGAAAAAGCTTTTATTTTAAATGTTGAGGATTATGAAATTTTACCTGCATATAAACAAACACCTTGGAATGTAATGTATTTTAACACTATTGATATTTTTAAAAATCCGACAAAACAAGAGACATCTATTTTAATGTACCGACAAATGTTTAATTCACATCGTGAACAGTATCAGGAATTTATTCCTATTTTCACTGATTGCTAGAAGAATGACGGTCATACAGCATCTGCAGTGGTCACGCCGAACGAAATCATCACTGAAAAACTGCATCCATCTAGTTCAGTTTTTACATGCGAAGCTCACGCCATCTTATTAGCTCTACAATTTATCCTTACCCAAACACATAAAAAATGGTACATTTATACCGATTCTAAAAGTTGTCTGGCAGCATTAAACAATATTTCCCACAGGTCTCATTCAATCGTAGTTAATATTGTTTATACTTATGAAAATTTACAAAGTCTGGGTTATTCTATGATGTTATCGTGGATTCCTGGGCACTGTAGCATTCTGGGTAATGAAAAGGCTGACGAATTCGCTAAATTGAGCCAAAACCTTTCAGTTCGACCATTATCATATTCAGATATTAGAAATGCGATTAATCTTACACTACAGTTCGAATGGCAAAAAAGTTGGAATGAGGAGGCAAATAACAAGTTACACAGTCTTATACCAAATATAGAACCAGTAATGAAACAAAGTTAGCCGAGAAAATACGAAGTTATATTGAATCGTTTGCGCATTGGTCATACACGTATTACACATAGACATTTCTTACTAGGTGAACCTGCACCAGATTGCTCTAGCTGTAATGAACCATTAACTGCGAAACACGTTCTGACCCAGTGTAACAAATTTAAATTTCTAAGACAACGCTATTTTGGCTGCAATAATACTACATTTACATTTACTTATTGGTGATAAACCACTCTATAATCTTCTGTTATACCTTAAGGACATTGGATTTTATACCTCAGTTTAATTTTACCTTTTATTTAAACCAAGCACTCGTTTTTTAGACCAAGTTCATGGTGCGGTATAGCCATTTCTGGCTCTTGCGCCAAAAACACTAAATAACTAACTAACAACCTCGTTTTAAGGTTGTTTTCCAAGGTTTTGGATTAGGATAATGTGCGTAGAATAGAGCAGATTGTCGCAGACCTCGTTTTAAGGTTAGATGGTTTACACGTAAACCATGTAAAAACCCTTTTTAGGTTTGCATGAAAAGGTTTTTGTTGGGTGAAAAAAAAACTTATATTGCTATCTGGGCTTACTTCTATCTATAACTGGATCTGGACAAAGGAATCTTCCCGCATCATCTAAATTTAAGTTTGAACGTGCTAACTGGACTTTATTCCAAAATTCAGTTAAATTAAATGATGATTTAGTCAATAACTCTGTCAACGAAGCTACAGCATTAATTTCTAATGCTATTCTGGCTGCTGCAGAGAAATCTATACCGCTCACTACTGGTAATTTCCCAAGGTACCCTAAACCTTGGTAGAACCAGGAATGCAGCTCCGCTCATAAAGCACAGAAAAGAGTGTGGAGAATATTTCGCAGGTTTCCCACCATCGAAAATCTTATTATTTTCAAAAAATGACGAGCCCTAGCCAGAAATATTAGGAGAAGAAGCCAAAAGAATTGTTGGATACAATATGTATCCAACATAAATAGCAGCACTACATCCCGTGAAGTTTGGCGAAAAATTAAATCCATATCTGATCATTATCAAAATCAATCTATCCCTCATTTAGGAATGCACAACAACAAAATATGTGACGTTAAAAATATCGCAAATGTTCTAGCCGAAATCTTCAGCAGCGCGTCAAATCCAATTAATTATTCGTCAAAATTTCAATCTCACAAAAATAAAATCTAAAAAATACCTTTGAAGCCACCAAATTATCCGCTTAATGAATATAATTGTCCTATAACAGTCTCTGAATTAAAATCCGCTCTCAGTGTAGCCCGACTTACAGCTGCAGGACCTGACAATATTCATAATTACATGCTGAAAAACCTTTCAGAGTCTGATCTTCAAGTAATTTTAAAACTATTTAACAAAATATGGTTGGAGAGAGACTTTCCATCTTCTTGGCGAACATCTATTATAATAGCTATCCCAAAACCTGGTAAAGATACTAAAAACCCATCCAATTACAGACCAATAGCATTAACTAGCTGTCTTTGCAAACTACTTGAAAGGATAATTAATAATAGACTCGTACAATTCTTGAATAACAGATAACATAATAAACAGAGTGGCTTTAGAAAATGCCGATCAACTATCGACAATATACAAAATCTCGAAACTGAAATACGATTAGCTTTCCTCAAAAAACAGCATCTCATAACAGTGTTGTTTGACCTTGAAAAAGCATATGACAGAACTTGGCGACATGGTATTCTAATGGACCTGATCAAAAATAATGTTTCGGGAAACATGTTTTATTTCATCAAGAACTTTTTAGCTGACAGGACTTTTCAGGTAGGCATCAATTCAATTTTATTCGATAATTTTAACCAGCTTGAAGGAGTTCCACAAGCAACGGTTATTAGCGTAACGTTGTTTCTCATCAAAATGAACGAGCTTTTATCTATCCTACCAAATACGGTCAATACAATGGGCTGAACTCAATGGTTTTACCTTTTCATCTTCTAAAACATCATGCATTCATTTTTGCCGAAAGAGAGGAATTCACCCTGATCCTGAGTTATACATTAATAATGCGCAAATTCCTATTGTTCAAGAAAAGAAATTTTTGGGTGTAACACTAGATTCTAAATTAACATTTTCAGCTCAAATACATAACCTACGAAAATCCTGTTATGCAAAATTAAACATCTTAAAAGTACTTGCAAATACATCATGGAGGGCAGATACTCAATCCATGCTTAGAATACACAACGCTTTAATCCGTTCTAAACTTGATTATGCTGCTGTTGTTTATGGATCAGCTAGAAAGTCTGTTTTAAAGTATTTGGACACCATCCATCATCAGAGACTCAGAATTGCCACAGGAGCTTTTCGTACATCACATATTAGTAGCTTATATGCATTGTATAACGAACCTTCTCTTAATTCGAGGCGAAATAAACTGTCTCTGAACTTTTACTTTCATATAAAATGTCATACTTCACATCCATTATACTCTCATGTTTTAACACCATCATGTTCTACACATTTTAGCTTTGGATTAAGGATGAAAAAACTTTTGACTGATTTACATTTAGAAGACTTTAATGTTTTAGAGATTACTGAACTTATTCCTTCTTGGAATAACATCAAAGTTAAAATTTTCGATATTTTTGAAGGTTTGACTAAGGACGAAACGTCTCCAGTTATATATCAACAAATATTTTATGCCTTGTTACAGCATTTTAATGACTTTCGTACAATTTATACTGATGGTTCTAAATTTGATAATCATGCTACCAGCGCGGTTGTGTGTGACTCAGAGGTAATTTCAGAAAAGCTACATTCTGCCTTTTCTGTTTTTTCTTCTGAATGCAACGCTATTTTACTCGCTCTCCAGTTTATTTCTAGGCAACTGTACAAAAAATGATTGGTTTTCTCTGATTCTAAAAGTTGCATCGATGCACTTAAGAATCTTGACAGTAAACCTCACTCTATCATCCATCATTAGGGTTGCAAGTTTGTCGCGGGAAAAAAAGACAAATTCGCGGGTGATTCGCGCAAGAGTTTTAAAAATTCGCGAAATTTTCGTGAGTAACATATGCACTGATATTTACACCGAAAATCAATTTAAAAATAATAAAAAACATAAAAAAGTTACAAATTTTATTTTTAAGCAATATTAATGCCGTTACTTAAATGTACAGAATTTTGATACAAAATATTATACATGGTTAGGTTATTCTCGCTAATGTCGCCTTTCATCACTCAATACATTTTTGTATTTTATAAAAAATGATCGTTCGGCATTCACGCTATTAGTTGGTACTGACAAACATCGAATTGCCATTTTAGACAGTTTTGGATAGCGTTCCATCTTCCATTTCCAAAACTGAATTAATAGTCTACTTTCAACGTGTAGTTCATTAACTGTCGCTTTGTAAGCATTAAATTCGTTCTTCAACTCTTCTTCATCCTCAAACATGGGGATAGAGTTAAAAATAAAAGAACTATCATCTTCTTGAAAAACATCTAAGTATTTGAATTGACTAGGATCAAAAGCTCTGCATGCTTTAAAAAAGTTTGATGCTGGTTGACGAAATCTGTGTGTTGTAATATTGCCTTCAAAAAAGTATGCCCGAATTTTTTCCTGGCATGATTTTAAAGCTTTTTTAGATTTCAAGTGCTGGCAGGTTATAGATTTGCTTTTTAAATCTTCAGCAAGATCAGACATTTCATTAAAAATAAACATGCGAACTTATTCTTTGTTTTTCATATAAATTTAATAGATTCGAAATTAAAGATGCATATTTTTCAATCTCTCTTAAATCTTCACTCAATTCTGCTTTACAACATTCTTCGGAAATCGTGCTGATCAAAGAACTACTGCTACTTTGTTGCTCTTTATCGAAGAACTCTGCATATTCAGCTAAGTAATTTACGTGAAACAAAGCTGCCTTAAACCAGCTATTCCATCTGGTTTGTACAGGAACCGGTGGTAGAACGGCGTTTTTGCCCTTTTCAAGTAAAAAGGCTCGAAATCGACCCTTACGTGAAGGACATGCTGTGAATGCACGCTTTAAATGCACAATAAAAGAATTCACTTTTTCAAATTGATTTTGCCATATTTCTCCTAGGAGATTTAAAAGATGTGCATTGCAAGTCTCATGAACAGCATTCAAGAAAACTGCTTTCAAACTTTTTTCCCATACTTTGTTCATGTAAGACGCATTGTCAATGACGAAAGATGAAATGGTATTAAAACGAAGCTTGTACTTTTGACAACACTGTATAACTGCTTCGCTAACAGTTTTAAAATTTACACTTTCCAGTGGTATGCTTTCTAAGAAAAAAGCAGATAACGAAATGTCAGAACTATCATCTTGTATGTCCACAGATGGAACTGATAACACGTTTAATGCATATCTGTCTTCAGAGTCTGTAGTTTCGTCCGTCACAATACTTACACCAGCTGCAGAGGCTAAAATATCGGCAATTTGCTTTTTATGAAATTCGTGAATCTTAGGCGGGTAGTGGTTTCGTAAGTGGCTAGAGCTTGGAATGACACCAATATCTTTAAGGGAATTTTCCAGGTAACCCTTCAGTGCAGGATTATCTAGCTTGTTCGGGGAATGTTTGTCGCTGCAAATACACCTACCAACTTTGATAGTTGAACACCACGGTGTTGCTCTTGAAGGGTTTTTTTTCCAAACAACTTTTCAATACCTGTTTGAGTTACACCGGGTTCACTGGTTTTCTTTTTTAGATGTAGTTTACTTTTTAAATGTTTTTTCACAGCTATCTTTCCTCGAAAAATCTACTGGAACATTGCAATTGGCACGAAACAAAAGATTCTTTCTTACTTCAAAAGTTCCTTTTTTATATTGCTTACAACGCTCGAGAGCAGTTATCTTGCTGGTATGGCTCATTTTACCATCTAAGAAGAACTGAAAACTTTCCTTAACCTCGCTTGAAAATGAAATGAGATATTTTGAGTAGACTTTGCATTATTTTTGTAGGAATGAAAGTTACAATACACTTTCCTGTTATCCACCAAAAGATTAAAAGAGCCGCTCTTGAGTATTCTATTGTTAACATTTCCACATGCCTTTCTGTACCTATTGAAATAATCAGTGTAAATATATGTACCTTCTCACTACTAAGAATTTCCTGTGAAAGAGTCAATTTTTCTTCTTCTTTTGTTTTCCTTTATCTTTTATATTCTATTTGACTGTTAGGAAAGGGAGGCATTGGTGTCAATCAGTCAACAAAAAGATAAGAAGACCACCCTTTCAGTCCTACTAATTCCAGCAATGAAATTCGATCCCCCTTTACATGTGCTATAAGATGGGGGCTCATACAGTGAGAGGACTGCCCCTCTGGTTAATGGAGGGGGAGATAAGAATTGATAGATTTATGAAGAATGTAGAAAATCTTATCTTTCAGTTTGTTCATGGTATTCAATTTCAATACAAAAGCGAGGAGTTTGTATAGAGCCAATTCTAATGTCATTTTGCTAGATACTTTTGTGAATGCTTTGAAAAAATATAATAAATTTTTAAACTTCAGAAAAATAATAACTACAAATATATTTTTATTGATAAAACAGAAAAAAATAACTTCAAATTGTGAATAATTTTCATTTAAATTCGCGCGAATTGAATAACTTTCGTTCAAATCGCCCAATTTTAAAAAAATTCGCGAATTTTTGAAAAAAAAACTTGAAATTTCGCGGAAACGGTCGCGAAAATTCGCTTTGCGACAAACTTGCAACCCTATCCATCATATAATAAATATATATTTAAACCTCAGTAACAATAGCTTTGAAATAATATTTGTTTGGATCCCGGGACATGTAGGCATTCCAGGTAATGAAAAAGCTGATTCAATAGCAAAGTCAACACACAATCTCTCTAATAAATCACTAAGTTTATATAATGTTCAAAAATTGATTAGGATTCACCGACACAGCAAAGACAAGTTGACTGGGATGGTGAACCAAATAACAAACTGCACGAAATAAAACCATTTCTTAAACCATTTACACCTTGTTACCAAAACAATAAATCACAAGTCCTCATTAACAGATTGCGAATTGGTCATACTTGTTTAACGCATAAACATTTAATTTTAAATGAAACTGCTCCAACATGCAATTTTTGCCTCGAACCTCTTACAGTGAAACATTTCTTGACACAGTGTTTGAAATTTAAATTGAAAAGAAGCCAGTACTTTAACTGTTACTTTCCAACCTTATTGTATTTACTTGAAGACCCACCTCATCCTAACTTAATGTTTTACCTTAAACGATTTAGTTCAAATTTTAATAAATTAACCAGTTTTATTCCATTATATTGATTTTAGCCAAATTACTTCAGTTGTTTTGATTGTAACCAAGATTCTTCAAATTTATCCTCGTGTTTTCGTGTTTGAATTTGAACTAAGTTACATAGATTTTAACCTTGTGTTTCAAATTTATCTATGATATATGACTTTTTAACCTAGTTTTAGGTGCGGTATAGCCAAACTATGGCTCTTGCGCCAAAAATTTACAACACTCACTCACTCAGCAACCTTCCACAACTGAGAAAATTTCGCATTATGCATTGTTCTGTGAAAGAATGAATCAATTTTAGAATTTTTAACGTCTAACTCGATGAATTCTGAGAGCTGTGCTTTTACCACTGACGATAAATAATAGTCATGCTGCGAAATTATAGTTTCACAATCTTTTTCTTTAACTTGGCAATTATCAACCAACAGTCTCAATAAAGTTTTAAATTTAAGAAGAGAGGAACTGTCTTTATTCATTGAAGTCGGATCAAAACAAGACAGATATCTGACTAAACTTATCTGAATTGGAGATTTTTCTTTAACATACTTAGCGACAGTCAACAAAAATAGTTTGGCCTGCTGTCTTAGAGTTATAGCCTGACTATCGGTAATGCTTTTAGATTTTATCAATGACTTAAGCTTTCGTTCACCACAAAAACCTAAATCTATTTCCTCTAGTGGCAAGTGATTCTTGACATCATTTATATCCAGTTTCACTATTTTATTCAAAGATTTTTCAAGTGATAAAACGTCTAACTTTATAAATTTTTGAAGTAATGTATGTAACACATCACCTACGTGTTTAGCCATGAAAAAGATCGTAGGTTTTTCCGTTTGGTAATAGAGTAAAAAAGAATGCAGTATCTTAGAAATAGACAAAAATATTTCTAACTTCACTGTTAGAAGATTGTTCTCAACATTATTCTGCACAGCCAGGAAAATTTACACTGTGGAGCATTTACTTGTTTTTTTTTAACAGCAGAAATATACTTCAAGATCAGTCAGGCAAAATTTCCAGCAAGGTTTCACATACAGGAACATTTTCCAGCCAAACTTTTCACAAACTTTTTTGGAAAAACACTACTGTTAGTTATATTCACATAATCTTCCCGTCGGGCAGGAGAATCTTTAAATAAAAAATATGCAGTTGTGCAAAGTTCTTCAATGTCCCAATGACTGGCCTTAGAACCAATTTTTAAAGAATTGTGTATGGTATGTAGAGGACAAGTTCCCACATTTAACAGCTGCTGCTTAAAACTCTTAAACATTTCTTCTTGTAGCATATTGAAAATTTTCAAATTAACAAATGGACCATCCATAGATACTTGAATAACTTTCGCCAATGATAATGAAGTAATAGCGTCATGAAAAGCTGCCAGTAGATCTTCTGATTTCCCGTGGCCTAAAAATATTGATATGAGAAACGAAGTCTTCACTGTATCATGTTCCCAGTATTTTATATGAATATCCATTTGTTTTTTTGGCACATCTTGTTTAAACTTTCATCAAACAATAGAACATAATTGATTTTTCTGTTCACTATTCTTAAAAGGCTATCTTTCAAATAACATGAAATCCCAAACACTTAGAGATATGCATTTTTTTTTCCCGCGTGTAAATTGAGCAGCAATACTGCTATCAGGAAACATTATTTGAAATATTTTTTCAATATTTCATTTGATTTGTATGACAAATCGCATGAAATAGTCTTAAATGCCCACAAAATTTCTGCATCTAGAACATCGTTTCTTGAAACAAGCTTATTTAAATTGCAAGATGTGGAAGCAATGCATGAAGTAGATGAAGAAACAACGGATGGAGAAGTAGAAGCAACATATGGAGTCGATGTAGATGCAATCGAAGTTTTGGTTCCCTTTTTTTTCTAAATAGCAATCAAATTCGTTTGATTTTTTTATTTTTAACAGATCGCAGTGTTTTTTTGACTTCATATGACTTTTTAGAGCTGATTTCCCCATTTTCGAAATGCTGAATGATTTTCCACATAAATTGCATTTTACTTTATTTTTGTCAACACATGGACGAATCCAGTCTTCATTGACTGAATTACTAAGCCATTTATTATTAAACACACATTTACCAGATATTTTACTCTAATTATCACACAGAAATGACTGAAAAAATTTTCCATTAATAAAACTCAAATACAACATGTGATTCAATTTCGATTGATTTATTTTTGCTTAGAATGAGATGGATATTATGATTGTATGCTATGCTAAAGCAGGAAACAGTTGCTTATAGCTTGCATAGAACCAAGTCAAAGTGAGTTAGCAGCTGAGAGTATTATCTTGCCCTGCAGCTGTTCAGCCAATCATATTTTTTCATTAGATTGTGACGTCATTATTAACTGAATTCATTTTTGCTAGTTAGAAAATAAAATAACTACCAAAAATATTTTCTTATATAGTAAATTTGAATAGAAAATATATAATATAGAAAAACTATTAAAATATAGAAGAACTACTAAAAATTTTTCAAGGACTTTTCAAGACAATTTAACAATTTTCAAGGCCTTGAAAACAAGAAAAAAAAATTTAAGGACTTTTCAAGGTTGTACGAACCTTGTTAAAGGAACTAGTACAATTAGCAACACTATGGCCTGATGAAAGACAGGAAATGCATAAGTTATGTCTTTTTACTAAAGAAAATCTTTCAGTCACTGATAATCCTTTAAATTTTAAACAGCGATAAATTGGGTGATTTTGATTGCAAGTTTTACATATACTATGAAAAACACTACAGTTATTTGTTAACAAAGTCTTTGAACGAAATGATGGATTTGAACTGCCAGATAATTTTGGGTGAACATTTTTTGAAGTAAAATAATTAGCTTTGTTCACAAAAAACTGGTTTCCCTGAAGATTTTCTAATGTTTGACATCTTTTTTGAATAAATTCCATAAATGTATTGAATTTTGGAAGTACAGTAGAAGTTAAACTCATTTCATACTGTCCTTATCCAATTTTGAACAATTATGTTAATTATTAATTGTTCAACAAGATCATTAGTTCCCAATTTCATTAATTTCAAACCTCTTAAACTTTTATTTAAAGTATCAATTAAATATCTCAATTCTTTATAAGATTCTACAGAAATTTTTTCAAAATTCAAAATATTCGAGATATGATTGTTTACAATTAAACTAGTATTTTTAAATCTTTCTTTTAGGATTTTCATCAAGGATTCAAAAGTATCTTCTGGGGTTTCAGTATATTTAGCGTCACCTTTTAGAGTTGAACGTAAATAAAACAATTTTTGCATGCTATTTAAAGACTGATTTTCAGTTATCAAACTATCAAATTGAAGCTTAAAGTTATTCCAATTTTCGATTTTTCCATTAAAACAAAGCAAGCAAATATCTGGTATTTTAACATTTATTTTACTAGTATTTAATTGTTCACCGTTATGCAAATGAGAAATATCAGAACTTCTTGAATAAAAAAGTCTTTGTAAGCTTACCTTGCAAGCTTCAATTTGTCCCTCCATTTCATGAAAATGGGATTGATATGCTTCTAATTCTTCATCCTTCAAAAATGAATAATAATCCAGTTTCAAAAGTTCAATTTCTTGAAGAATTAATCCTATGCTATTGATACGAGATTGCAGTTCGAGACAATCAGCTTCATTTCCATTTGTAGAAATAAAGCTTTCTAATCTAGTTATTTTGTTTTTAAAGCTACCAGTACGACGATTTAGTTGTTTTAAGCTCTTTTCATATTGTTCCTCAGTATTTGGAGTATCAGTCATGTTTGCAAATCGAAAGTGTATGCTCAAAATCGAAGTTATGAGAGACTATGTCGAAAACGAAAGTTGATCAAAATTATAATTTTTGAATTATATCAGGTTTAAATTCCGGGAAGACATGACCAAAATGTAGGGTCCAACCTACCTTAATAATAAAGTTTCCATAGGTGTCAACTAATAACTAAAGCCAACAGCTCATAACAATAACAGTTTTTATTTAAACGAAATACAAATAATTAAATGATTCCGAATGAATCGTTATGTTCCAAAATATGGTTACAAATTAACCATAAACAAAAGTTATCAAAATATGGTTACTATTAACCATAAAACAATAACTATCAAATTTAAGTTAAATAACGAAAAACAATAAGCATGAGAGCTTAAACGAAAGGTTAATTGAGAAGTGAGAGGGGGGGGCGGAGCTGCCGTTACTAGCGAAACTTAAAATCGCCAACGGCGCCAACAGATGCAAAACATAATAGCTTTACAGGCACAAGTTTATTTTTAACTGCCTGTTGAATCACAGAAAAAGACTTGTTAGTGGCTTTTGGTAACTTAGCAATTTCTATTAGCTTAATATAAGACTTTTATATCATCCCAAATTTCCTAAGCTCGTAAACTGAATGGAGCATTTTCTAACCATCTGTGGCTGCAAAACATCATCGAAGTTTTTTTCAATTCAGAAGCTTTCAAGAAATCTTATGTTTTTGCTGGGGAATCTTTAAATAAAAAATATAAAGCTTTCAAAACGGATGACAAATTCCATTCTGAGGGGGAGGAACCCTCTCATATTAAGTTGAGGACAACTATGACAAAATCAAACAACATTTATTACCAACTGAGACATAACAAGATAAAAACCTAAAAGTTAAGTGTGAGTGTGCACGGAGCAATGTTCAAAGCTTCTTAAATACTGAAGAAAGGTACAAGGTTGCCGATCCTGTGTACGTCATCCAGCTGATTCCTTTGGCGACTACGCACCATGCCTGGTGCCACAATTCCAATGCTAGTTCTCTTTTACAAAATAAGTTATTTAAAATATGCAATCCACAACTTTCTATTGTTATACATTCGACATTCAATTCTTTTTTTGACTCTGTTTGAAACTTTTCGTAAAAACACCTATTCACAGCAAGATTTTTGATCTGTAGCAATTGTTTAAGGTCCAATTTTCTAGCAGTGAAAAGAAAAACTGTGTTTAAGTCATCAGCAGTAGCATGTCTCAAAAATATAGAAGTGAAATACCGAGTAACTACTTTTTTATCATCTTCATTAAAATATCTAATAAGGATATCCAGCTTGTGATTTGCTTTGTTTAAAGACTCGTCAAACAATAAAGTAAAGTGTTGAACATCTTTAAAAGAATAAAACATGATTCTTTCAAAGTGTGGTGCCATACCAAAGTGGCTAAGATATGCCACCTTCTTTTCGCTACAAGAAAAGCTTCTTGCAATTACACTGTCAGGAAACATGGAGGAAAATAAGTGTCTCGTGTCATTACTGGATTTATATGAATAATGACTCATAATTACTTTCAAACACCACAATATTTCTGCATTCAGTACAACTTTTGAATCAGTGAAACTTAAAGTAGCATCAGCAGTGTTTTCTTGGTTATTTGTAGTATCTTTTATGTTGCTATTCTCACCAGGTTTTGAAGAAAAAAATTCCAATGGCAGTATTACTTGCTTTCTTCAATGAAGAATGCCTAACACCCATAGAAAATTTTTAAAAAAATATCAGATTTCCATAAAAGTTTATAATTATGGGAAGATTTCATTATCGGTACCTGCGCCAAAAGAATCGTCATGTTCTGGCCAGTGAAAAACTAGAAAAGAAAAACGTCTCAGAAGAGGATCAACTCCGGGCAAACATTGGAGATAATTGTTTGGCGCGAGTAAGCATCGATACAGAAATACTCCCAGAATTATCTTTCTATTCTTTACAAATGGATATAAATCTCAAGCTCGATTTGCTTATTATTCCAAAATGATATTAGCAGATGACCCCTATTTTTCATTTTGAAATTAGAATTACCAACGTAGCGTTTTAAAAGGTTAATTAATTCCACGGAAAAATTAAAGTTAATAGTCTAAAATTAGAGACACAAAAGTCAAAGAAATTGAATTCACGTGCAAATTCTAGATAGCTCAATGATTATTTCTTACTGCTAGAAATCCATTTTTTTTNTTTTTTTTTAAATAAAATATTGTTTGTTGTTTTTTTTTTTTTTTGCTTATTATTTCCCACCCCCTTTTTTTCATATGTCTATAATTTTTCTTTGTTTTATTCTTCATTTTGAACTTATATATATATAAATATATATATATATACAGTCAATATCGGTTATATGGTCAGCTCATGGGTCCAGAATATTATGACCATATATGCGATAACCAAATATATAGTACAGTTAATATGGCGTGAATATATTCTGGAATCAGAATGTATTTTTTAAACAAATAATTCAACTTTCAAAAACGTTTAAAAATTAATTATTAAGGTGCATAATAAGAAAGAATGCAAAAATTTTATACTTTTAGAATAACTTAATTCTTTACCTTAGCGTATGTACATGTTCAAAAAAAATATTTATTCCAATAAGCTTGTCTGTTTCTTCTTCTTGATTGTTAAAGCAACTTTTTCTAAGTCTCTGATAGTTCTTAAATGTTCATCTGCTGCATCTGAATTTGCAAAAAAACACCTTAAGTCATTTATAGCCTTAAGAGCATCAGCTGTTGATACAGACTTTTTATTGCATTCAGTATCATCGTCACTTCCTTCAGCATTACAATGCCTTCCACAGTTGCTTCCCAATTAGTGAGGACATCAACGTCTATTTGGGAATACAAATTTACGTTTGGCATTGCATAGCCTCAGTTTCGAAGATTTTCTGCCAATTCAGCTAATGGAAGATCTTCCTCAGGGTCCTCTAATGGTGCTGGAGAACTGTGGAACCCCGCGTGACGGAAACAATTTTCAATAGTTTTCAACGACACCATGTTCCAGCTTTGGTCAATATAGAACAGTCTTTTAAAGAACTGTTGTCAAAATCAGCAGCTTCTCCGCACAGTCTCTTAAAGAATAGGTTATTTCTTGCATTGAATCGCTGTATCCAGCCATAGCTTGCAACAAAATTTGATCCTTTAAGTTCTTTAGCTATTGCTAAAGCTTTTTCCTTTAGAATATTCCAGGATATAGGAGCATTTTGTGATCTTGCATATTTGATCCATGACAGAAGAGCTTTCAGCACATTCTCATAAGGTGACACACGCTGACGTTTTCTTTCTCGGTCGCTAATTGAAACATCTAGAGAGCTACGTTTGGCTGCAAAAATGTTGTTTAAAGTTGTTCGCGGCATTGAATTTTCTTTGGCAAAAGTAGCTTTTGAAAGGTTAGACTTTTTAAACTTTTCAACCAATTCATTTCTTTTCAATATTGTTAAATTCTTTCTTTTCGAAGCCATAATGAAAGCATTGATACGGTATTCGTTCAGTAATCCAATAAAAAAGTTCTTTTTTCTCAACTTCAACTCCTTTTCAAGCTCTGAGAGATAACTTCAAACGATCAAAAGACCTTTTGCCCTTGGGCGGGGAAAAGAATGCGAGTGGTCAAATGAGGAGAGGGTACGGTAGGTGTTGGTACGGTCATCAATGAATGCAAAAGAGAAAAGAGGGTAGGGTGACGAAATAGAGGGGGAAATTCCAGTTCTCTCCGGGGGTCGAAGGAATGTGTTTACCTTCAGCATTTTTCTTGGCTTCCTGTCTAAAGGAATGTCTTAAAATGTATCTTCTTTTTTCAAAAGAAAAAAAAAGGAAACTGACCATATAACCGGTAACTTGAAAAATAGGATGACNTTTTATGCATGAAAGAAAAAAAAGACATTTTTGTACCTGTATAAATTACTGTATATATTGAAAAAAATTAAAAATTCCTGATTTTCGCACTTTTCAAATCGTTATCGCATTAAAAGTAATAATAATACTAAATAAAAATTGTGAAATTCACCAACTAAAAAACGATTATTGATAAGTATAGGGGAGAGGGGGGCACCTTTCAACATTTTTTGCTAAAGAATTATTTGGGAAATTTTATTGCCTTCAAAATCTAAGTTCTAATTTTTATTTACTAAATTGATATTTGAGACAACTTCACTATTTTTTCCAAAGATCTAAGCCAAAGACAAAATACCTAATTTTACACATTTAGTGAACCATGTATTTTGTTGAAATCTACCCCTCCTGGGGGGAAGTTTTTAACGGGTGGTGGGGCACATTTCAACAATCGAAGAGAACGTAACACAAGATCATACATTTTGGAAAATTAACTTCATAATCACTTATTCACAAAATAATAATAAAAATAATGAATAAACATATTGGATTGATTTAGGTTTTTTCTACATTAATTTGTCTTTAATTAAATCAAAGTTTACTGACAATGTCATGAAAAATAGAGCTTGAACTGTTCCGCCGCTTAAACGTGGTTGAGGCAGTTTCATTTTAATGTCCTTTTTTTCTATTCTACTAATATCCTCTTTTTCTGTAAAATAAACTTTCTAAGAATCTTCCTTCTTTCTCATAAAATTTACTTTATAGCTCTTTTCGTCTATCTCTTCATTTTTTCCTACAAATAGAACTTTTATTTTCTTTCCACAAAACTCAATAAGAACAAAGTCATTAACCTCTATTATTGTATCATCAGTCATCTCAAATTCCATCTGTTCTTCAATATCTGTAGTGGAAGGCCTCAAAAAAGTCTTCACATTCTGATTCAGTGTGTAAAGAAATGCCATCTGCACACTTACTTTCAGAAGATTCAACAAATAATAATTTTTTTGATGGTTTTAACTTTAGCTTAATTTCATTTGAGATTGATTTCCCTGTCTTTTCCAATCTTCGAATAGTTTCTCTTTAAATGCGGTTTTTCTCAGGGGTTTCAGTTAATATTTTCGACTTTCCCTTTTTCCCACAATAGATTTAGGGTAAGGTCTTACATCTACAGGTGTTATTAAGCTAGGCTCTTTAGGGTTTTTTCAGTTGACCTTGTTGGTGTACAAAAATTATGGTTTCCTTTACTAGTACTTGGGAGACTATCTATTTTACACCTTTCTTCAACAATTTGATTCACACGAAGAATTTCACTAGAATTAATAGAAGCTTGCGAAACTGTTACAGAAGAAGGTTCAAAGTCCTCATCAGTAAAAATGGAACGTGAAAAGAGCCAGATTCCACTTTTTATGGAAACCTGGAGTGACGTTTTTGTTTGTAAATGTTAAAAAATATTCAGTATTTGCTATTTTATTTTATTTTATGACCGCCGTTGAACAGTCGACCCAATTTTTGGGTTTACGACCACTAATGCTCAACGCCGTAGCCTTGTAATTTAAGCCAAGTTATGTATGCTAATGGTCTTACCTGGATTCAATTCCATCCAATCATTTTGTGCTACTCTCAAATTAGATTTGAATGGCCCTATGACTCCAACATCCAGGTTTTCTTGCTGGACATCAAAAACTTGTTGGCTTGTGTATTTAGAACTGTAGCATTTTGTGTTAGTTGTACATTGTTTGATTTCATCAACCAAACAATTATTTGACATTATTTTTTTTTAATCTATAAAATAAAACTGATAAGTCCATTCCAAATAAGTTTGCTGCTGCTCTTAAAGATGCACCATTTCTGACAGCTTCCATTGCTTTTTCAATGTTTTCTTCCCTAACTTCTGGTTTAGAGATTTTTTTTTGTTTATATGTTCGCACCATTGTTATAAACTGTAAGAAGGTAAAATAACAGGATTGAGCATTTTATTAAATATGTTACATCGTAAGCTTTTCAATTTTCTTAATATTAAATTATTTTTATTCTACATAAAATTTTCTGGAATTTTTTATAAAATTTTAAAATAATTATTTTATTGACTCTTTTAATGAATTCCTTGTTAATAAATTCTATTTTCAACAACAATGCAACTAACTGAATCTTGATTTTAAGCTTTTAAAAAAAATCAATATAATTAAAAAAATTTTTACAAACTTGCTTCTTTGAACACATTCACATGTTTTTCAAAAAATTTAGACTAATGCCTATCAGAAAAAGTTGAGTATTTTAAATGTAACAACCGTAATTAATGGGCTTTTTGCAGACTAATGACTTCTGCAAGATTACTTAACAAAAAAATAATAAGCCCGGGGCACTTTTCAACACTGTTGAAATCTGCCTCTGGTACAGACATTTTGGATAAAGTATTATCAACCACTTTAGGAAAAGACTTATTAGTAATAAATAATACAGTTTGAAGCAGAATTAAATAAACTAGTTGATGAATAAATATCCATTACCTTATTAAAAGATTATTGGTATATAAATAGTTTAAAAATCAAAATTGTCTTTTTACTTTTGGAATTTTATAACATGTTCCACAGAGTAACACAACAGTGGTAAAAAGAAAGTGTTTAAAACTAAATGTCAACAGTTATGCATAATTAAAGCTTATTGTCTGTCATATTGGCCATTCATTGAAAATCAACAGCGGAAGAAAAAACTTTAAATGAGAAGAAAACTTGACTGAGAAAGAGAGAGAAAAAAAAATAAGGGAGGAAAAAAGAAACACGAATTTACGACGGTACGGAATGCAAAATGATTACTGAAATGATTATCCGAAAAACAGTCAGCTATCTTGAGAATTGTGGGATTTCGCGAATTAGCGGAAGAATCACAAGCCTAAATCAGAAGAAAGTCTTTTCAAAAAATAATAAATAAAAACAATTAATTGTGATGAATCAAGATAAAGACTTTTTTGAAAAATTAAAACACAATAAATTAGCATCGATTAAAAAATCAACTGTGCGAAAAATAAGCAATAAAACGAGCGATCCTAACATTTCCTTTTTAAATAGCCAGCCTAATAGAAAAATAAGCCTAAACAAAAACTTTAAAAATGTAAAAATATGAATTATGATAGAAAAATCTGGATAAAAAATTCAATAAATTTTTTTATTAATTTTTAATACCAAACTAACACAAAAAGAAACAAACATATATGTACGAAATTTACAGTTAATTGTTAATTGAAGTTAAATCAGATTATTAAGAAAAAAAAACTAAACTGTAATAAAATATATATTAATAGAATTTTTAAAAATTACCTAACTCATATAAAACAAAATTAATATTTAGAAAACGCAACTTATTTTATTTTATCCCTTATTTTAAGAAATAAAAAGAAAACGATAAAATACAAGGAAAATACACCTAAAAATTACCAAACTGCAAAGATACGCAGTTTAAAAAAAGAGCTAATATAAATGTTAAAACGCCGGAAAAGGCAAGATACAATGAGATCAACTGAATTCTGATTTTATTTCTTTGTAAAAGCTGACGATTTTTTTTAGAAAGTAGATATAATCTCACATTACGAAAAACTTTGCTCAATTAAATAATAGTTAAAATTAGAAATCAAGTAAAAAACATAGCACGCATTAAAATATTTTATTCTTAATAATTTATGCATTATTCGAAATTATAAAACAATAGTTTTGTCAAAATAGTTCAAGGCTAACGAGAATAGAGAAACGAAAAAAAAGAGAAAAAACTAACAAAATAATATTATCAAAGCAGAAGTTTTAAGTTTCTTGAATCGTCAAATGGCCTACATGACGGTTCTGCAAAAAAGTTTTGATTATTTTTCTAATATTTCTAATTAAACATTTTTGAACATATTATATTAAAAAAAGTTCAAATTATGATATTGAAGATAGTAAGTGAGAAATCCCGCAATTTGATAGGGATGTCGAATTTCCGGTTTTGCGATTAAGTTAGATTTTTTACTGACAATTTCCCCGACATTTCTCTAGAATCTCGTTTTCCCGACATTCTAGATACGTACGAACCCTGTGTACGAGAGGAAAAGGATTGCGAATATCGACGGCAAGGATCAGAATGGACGTCTGCCAGTTAGCGACGAAAATTACTTATAAAATATTACGAATCGGTTAAATCGTTTTATAAATTAAAGGAAACTAAAATACAATCTTACAATTGAAAATGAAAAAGTAAATAGCTTAAGAAAAAAACAGGTCGTGTCGTAATCATGCTTTTATCAAAAACAAACATAGGATCAAATAAAAACAAACGTAGCTCATCAACATCCGCAATTAAACATTTTTAGACATATATTAAAAAAATTCAATAGATAATAATAAAAAGTATTACTTACCTTTTATATGACTTTTTAATGCTGATTCTCCTATGTGCGAAATGTCAATTTCTTTAGCACACCAATGACACTTAGCTTTACGTGCATTTTCGCCAGTCCTTGTACAGTGCACTCCCGATTATCCGGGTTAATCACCGGGACAGGTCGCACGGACAATCGAAAAACACGGATAATCCGAAAACTCCTTTTATTAAAAAAAATTCAATATCAGTGAAAAAATTACTGACATTTGCATGCATAACATCAAACTAGGAATTTTCCTTGTTAAAAAATGTGTAATGCGTCTTCGCCATATATCGATGCACATATTTTACGAACCGCAGTAATGTCACCGTAATCAAATCCTCCCATATAATCTAATAAAGTTTCAACAGAGCAGCAGAATGAGAAATGTATTTCATTCATTTACTACAACTTCTGCATCAGTTACTATCATCACTATTTGATTTAACAACATAACGATGTCTTCATCAGTCAAATACTGGAAATCAGGCTCACATGCATCAGTTTGAAACCAATCTTCTAATTTTCTTCATCAAGAATTTCAAGACCTTCGATTTCTTTTGCTTGTTCGAGAATACTGTTATCATATTTTTCTTGAACATCTGAAGAGGATTGTTCATCAAGCGGTATGATCTTTCTCCAAGATCGTGATAACGTAGACGATTTTACCTTTGACCATTCTTCTGATGTTCCATATACTGCAATCCAATAACGAATATTGCTTCCAAAAATTTGGTAGTGTACTAAAAAGATGGTATTTATAACTTCCCAAATCAAATTTTTTTAACCTTGAAAATGTTTCTCTTTATATTTTTTGTGTGACTCCGGAATAAGCAGGGATAATCCGCAAACCGGATAATCCGCAAACCGGATAATCGAGACTGTACTGTATTTGTTTTTTTTGCAATCCATAAGGAGTTAAAAATACATTTCCCTATTTTTGAAATTATTGAAAAACAAGAACTTTTTATAAACAGTTTTAGCGTTTAAAAAAAAACCCGAAAAGAAACGGACGTAAATCGAAACAATCAATACTTTCCTAAATCACTGGTTCAATCCAAATGAATTAAACTTGACCCTGAACTCAGAACAAAGGTACCCTTACCCCCTACGTCAAAAAATTGGTAGATGTAAAATAAAATAAACAAGAATAAAATTAAAATAAATTAAGAAGAAAAACTTTTCATAAGGATCTGATATTCTCTATCCGAATTGGCGCACTCGGGTTTCGGTTTCAAGTGTGTGCGCATGCGCAAGTCTTAGCGTGGGTACGAGACGAAGTTCGCGTGAATGATTCCGTATCAAGCACCCCATTTTTCGTGAAATGCATAGGGTCCACCAGATATAACTGAAGAAGAAAAATATGATTCGTAAAAAAAATCACTTTTAAAAAACGCCAGTTGAAAAAAGCACCTTTAAGGGCTTTCAAAAACGAAATCCCCCTAAAAAGGACTTTTAGGTACTTTTTAAAAACGCTACGCACCCTGTTACGATGTTATAATACTTGTTTTCGCTCGTAATTAATTGCCGGTCTCTCAAATCACCTCTGAAGGTTTAAAAATTCATTACAATCTTGAAAGTTATAAAATAATCTGCTAGGTAGTTTTTGAAAAATTCGAAAAAAAAAAAAAAAAAAAAGAAGTCAAAAACTGAAAGTATTATATCCATTATTGCATATTTAAATTTCTTTAGTTTTATGTCTGTCTCTGACTGTAGAGAGTGAGGGGAGGGGGGTAACTTCTGTCTAGTGATGAACACCTGTGCTTTTGGAAGAAATGTAACTCTCCTGAAATAATTGAAAATTGAAAAGTTCCTTCTGGCGTTTCTGCATTTTATTTTTTGTACGTGATATTCATAACTTAATGTGTTTTATTCTATTTTATTTTTAAAAAAATTTTGAGTGCTCATCACACTATTATATTGATTATTTTGCTTTGACTATATTGATACATTATTAGAAAGTACTCCTTTATGTGGATATAATCGGTTGAGCTGATGAAGAGATATCTTTTTTTCTCGGATTTTTATTAATTTTTTTCAAAATAATTTTCTTTTTCTCTTTTTTCATTATTCTGTCATTTTTTCCATGTTTTCTCTACATTTTGAACTTAATATATATGTGTGTGTGTGCTATAATATATTGTATATATTATAGCATAATAAAAGAACAGAATATTTGTAACAAATGTTTATCGAATTCTTAATCAAATGTAGAATGAATTTTACTCTATAAAGGTCGTGTTACTAGGTATTAAAAAAATGCTTTTTATCAGGAATTTATCATTCTGCACTTGAGCTTAATCGGTTATTAATCAGATAAAAGAACAAACTGTCTTCTATTTTAATGAAGAATCTTTGAGATCAACACTTTCTCTTTTAATATTATTCCTATATCTATTCATATTATTCCTATATTTATTATCAGAATTACATTGTACTTTCAAATGCTTTTTGATATTCTTCAAATTGAAAGATTGCCTATTACCCAAAAGGGAATTTTTATATCTTGACAATATTAGCACCAGTTATTGAGGAATTATTTGAAATAATGCGATTTAATGCAAAATTTGCACTAATTTATAAAGAATAAATTTAATATACACTGCAAAATGCTCTCAAAAGGAAATAAATATGTTTAAAAATTCATATACAATTATAAGAAGGAAAAAATGATTTTAAAGAAAACCTGACTAATATAAATTAAAAACAACGTAAAAAATGAACTTATCATCAACATCATACCGTGTTATCTAAAAAAGGATACAACCTTTATTTATTAACGTAAGATGAGTGGAAGAAGAGTTCAGGAGCAAAATTTAATCAAAAGGGTGATATTGGGGTGATGGTGATAGTTGAAAAGGGTATCCACATTTATCTGGTACAGTAAGTCTTTTTACCACCCGTCGTTTGCTAACAAATATATAAGGAGGATATGCACCAGGCCATGCTTTTTCAATATTAATTGGCTTCTTCGTAGTATAAGGATTCGGTGGATCTATTAACAAGTCATCAACAGGTGGTACTTCAGTTTCTTCTTTTTCTTCAAATATCAGCATTGTTCTGTCTGGTTTACATATGACTTTTATACCATCTTTACAAGGCATGGGCCAAGGCTCTATAACACGCCTATAATAAGGATACTTAGGATACCTGTAAAGTAATTATTGTATTTATTAAACACACCTCTAGGAATCAGGAGCAGAGAGTCTAGTCTATATTTTTATTTTATAACCGTCGTTGAACAGCCGACCCAATTTCATGGGTTTACGACTACTAACGCTCACCTCCGTAGCCTTGTAATTTTGAACCAATCCAGAAGACAAGGAAACTCTTGGATCAGTACCCCAGAGGTTTTGATTTGTTGTGGGAACATGGAGGACTTTGAGACTCGACAGATTTATGCATCAGTCACCATTTACTACACGGGGAGTCTTCGGCCGGCGAGGATCGAACCCACGACCTCTTGGATATGAGACCAGCGCCCTACCGACCAGGCTATCCCGGCCCGAGTCTAGTCTATAATAGATATTTAGATAACTCATGAAAGAAAAATTGCAGTTTACCATGGTTTTCCAAAGCTCTTTCGTCTAGAAAAAATTGAAAACCGCAGTTTTACTGTCTTACACTTGAAGAGCTAAGTTATAATTTTATACTGTATATGTCACCATGCCGTCAAGAATTATTCGGGCTTTAGGCGGAAATAATAAATAAAATATTTAAAAAGTTCTTAAACTTTTTTTAAAAAATTGCCAATTTGGCTACATTTTCACATCCGAATAAAAATGTGGAAATTCGTTGAAAAAATTGGAAAACGAATGAAATAGTAGGGGAGAGTTGGATAAAACGGGATAGTCGGACAAAACGGAATATGTGGGACCAGACTATTGCAGCTATCTAGAAGACGACGACAGAAACTTGTTATTTGACTGTGGTTATATCATTTTCAGTGCGTCCCGTCTCGAGATCACTGGTTGATAGAAAGTTTTAGGTCTCAGAACTCCATTTTCTACATTTACGTGCGTAGTTTTTCACATTGTACTGCCTGTATATATGGAATTACAATTCCAGTGAGTATTAAATTTGATGAAGCATTTATTAACGAGTATTCTCATGCCTAGTCAATCTAATTTTTCTTTCACGTTTAGGCAGCAGCCATGTTTGTTTTGAAAAGTGTCTGAGTTTGAAAAACGGGACACTTATGAGTTGGATAAAACGGCATAGATTTTTTTATGTCCCGTTTTATCCACCTATTTATTTGTTGGCCTAATACTTCTACTATATTATTACTTTATTGAAAGAAAGGTAAAAAAAGGCTCGTACAAATGCATTGACCCCTGAATTGGCAGCAGTGAAAAAGTTGGACAAATTCAATGCTAAACAAGAAAAAACGCATGAGCATGTATTGGCTCTAGAAGAGAGATTATTTGATATAACTCTAACGGACATACGAATAGTAGCATTTGAGTTAGCTGAGAGAAACAATAATAAGCATAATTTTAACACAGGAAAAAAAATGGCTGGAAAGTGTTGGTTGTAATCATTTCTTGGCAGACATAAAGAACTTAGCCTCCGAAATCCAGAACCCACAAGTATGGCCCGAGCAAAAGGGTTTAATCGCAATGCAGTTCAGCAGTTTTTTGAATTCTCTATTAAGTTAACATAAGATTACTCCAAACATTATTTATGATACGCTTGATGGTATCACCTTGATAGGAATTACGTTAATTTTAGTTAAAATTAGAAAACTCATATTTAAAGTTATATTTTAATTATAGAAATATTCTTGGTTACATATTTACACTACATTAACTTCAGGACCCTTAAAACTTTCAAAAAATCGATTTTTCAAGAATCATTTTTTTTTATTCCTTGCATTATTCTGCGCATTTTCATATCTTACATTTCAAATTCGCATTTTCATATCTTACATTCTTTCAATTGGTTCAAAAGTTATAAGGG